>NC_137054.1:26547670-26555170 GCF_032717465.1 Coenobita brevimanus | reverse complement strand
CACACTCACAAGCACTTCTCACCCTACATACAGTCCCTACCAGACAGCCTAAGCCACTTGACAGAGATACATTGGCTGTATCGTCCCTGCTTCGGTAGGGATAGGCCGGTCCTGCAGTGAACCTCAACGGCTGATGATGATGATGATGATATATTATATATATATATATATATTATATACAGTTATCCACGGAACTGCAATGGCTCATTGTGTTAGGAGACACCATTTTCATTAACCGGGAGAGTATTGTAAACATACCTAATTATCGTGACTGATGTATTATTGTAACCATGCTGTGTAACTCTGACAATGCTACATAACTATACATTCATAAAATCTTGTACCTGTGTACGTGATCAACTATGCGGATGTCACCTGATTTCATAAATTGCAGTGGAAGCACTAGCCGGCTTTCACCCTAGTACTCTGCCCAACACGTCTGACAAAATGCGTTGCAGACTCCCGTGCGACAGTCCAACAATATCATAAACATCATGGATAGTTCGTCTGCGATTCACAAAAATAGCCTGATGAACATTTCTGACTATTTCTGGTGTTGTTGCTGTTGGCGGTCATCCAGAACAGTCATCGTCTTCGATGGACGTTCATCCCTTCTTGAACAGCTTGTACCAGACAAATGTCCTGCTTTGGGACATGGTATTGTCACCAAAGGCTTGCTGAAGCAACCGGTGAGATTCTGCAGCCATTTGGTTGATCCTGAAGCAGAACTTCATGAAGGTTCTTTGTTCCATGAGGTCCGCCATTGTAAAACCGCCAAACCACCTACACACCGTGTTACAATAGTGAGCGTAGCTCAACAACACGTCCGCTCAGACACGGCCGGGGCCACACTGATGCACAAGGGATGTTGTTGACTCCTCCTAGCAGCAAAAGGCAAAACTTCAAATGGTTGTCTCCCTCTGTTCAAATTACTGGAACTTTTGGATAGGACGTCATCTATACAGTATATATATATATATATATATATATATATATATATATATATATATATATATATATATATAATGTATAGTTAAGTCCAGGGAGTCTCAGAAAAATACCAACAAAAAAATTTGGTGATGATGCAAGACACTACAAAGAAGCTGACACACAAAATGAGAACGGTCATAGGTAGAATCTTGTTATTTTCCATTAGGTCGAGGTAAGTCCAGGAGGTTAAAAAAAAAAAAATGGTGGTCGCGAGCATGGCAACTGAGCAAAGTTCTAAAAAATCTCTACACGCGAAAACATGCAAAACTTAGAACAGGTCATTGTGGATTCAGTAACATTGTGGAAACAAAGATAATGGTATTTGGAAACATGATGGAAAGGCTATTACTTAGTCTCGCGTGTATATATATATATATATATATATATATATATATATATGTCTGCCTGAGGTCTTAGTTAGGAATGCTAAAGTGGTGTGTAGTGTGGCAAGAGTAACAACAAAGAAAAAAGGTACGGCATGGTGGGATGAAGAGGTTGAGAGAGCAGTGGAGGAAGTGGCTAGAGTGGTTACAGGACAGGGTTCAATTGAAATTAGAGATGAATATATTGAGAGCAAAAATTACGTAGAAAGACTAGTGAAGAGGAAAAAGGAAGTAAATGATGGTCTAGGAGGAAAAATTAATGCAAACTACTCCGAAAATAGGAAGTTCTTCTGGAAAGAGGTTCGGAAATGTAGAAGTGAAAGCAGAAAGAAATTTGAAGGTGTGAAGGATGCAGGTGGTTGATTATTAACCCACGGGGAGGAAGTAAGGACAGGATGGAAAGAATATTTTGAAAGCTTGATGAATGGGAATAGAGCGAGCAGAACCAGTGTATAAATGATTGGTTTTGAGGGTGTGCAGAGAAGAAATGCAGTGCCTGGAAACGGGACCCTCGCACAGGTGAAGTGCTCTGTGAAGAGGCAGAAAAATCGGAAAGCAGCTGGGGTTGATGAGTTATATGCAGTGATGATTAAATGTAGTGGAGGGGACGGAATGAAGTGCTTATTGGAGATTTGTAAGAAGGCAGGGATGAATGAAACTGTGCCAGCAGAATGGAAAAAGGTTGTGATTGTACCCCTGTACAAAAATAACAGTGAGCGAAGTGAATGGAAGAATTATCGTGGCATAAGGTTACTGACTGTGGCATGGAAGGTATATGGAAGAATTATTATAGGGAAAGTACGAGAGATATCAGAAGTCCTAGTGACTGATGAACAGAGTGGCTTTAGGAGTGGCAAAGGATGTGTGGACCAAATATTTGCAGTGAGACAGTGAGAAGGACTATAAGGTGTTTATGGTATTCATGAATCTGGAAAACGCATACAATGACAAAGTAGACAGAGAATGATTGTTGAAGGTTTTGCGCATGTATGGTGAAGATGGTATGCTGCTAGGTGCCGTCAAGAGGTTTTATGATGGTAATAAAGCAGAATAAGAAAGTGTTCTGGAAGGAAGTGAAAAGAATGCGAAAGGGATAGCCTGGGAAGGAAGAACGAGTAAAAGCAGAAGAAGAATGTTAATTGAGATGGATGCAGTAAGGAAGAGATGGGCAGAGTGTTTTGAAAGATTGTCAAATGTAGAGGAGGAAAGGGTGGCTGAGATTGTAGCAGATGGAAGGGTGCAAGAATAAATGTGTTTGGAGAGTTGAATGATTCTTTGATCACAAAGGAGGAAATGCAGGAGACAGTAAAGGAGATGAAAAAAGGGAAAACTGCAGGTATGGATGGGTGTGCTGTGGAATGCCTGAAGGGTGGTGGAGTGACTATTGTTGACTGGTTAGTAAGATTGTTCAGTGTGTGCTTTGTGAAAGGTATGGTGCCAGTTGACTGGGCAAGTGCTTGTGTGGTCCCGTTGTATAAAGGAAAGGGTGATAAGTATGAATGTACTAGCTTTAGAGGTATAAGTATGTTGAGTGTTGTAGGTAAGGTGTATGGTAGTGTGTTAATTATGAGAGTTAGAGAGGATACAGAAGGAGTGATTGGTGATGAGCAGTGTGGCTTTAGGAGAGGGATGGGATGCGTGAATCAGGTGTTTTACTGTGAGACAAGTGTGTGATATGCATTTAGCGAAAGGCAAGGATGTGTTTTGGGCATTCATGGATTTAGAGAAAGAGTACGATAGAATTGATAGGGAGGCTTTGTTGACTGTTTTAAGATTGTATGGACTAGATGGTAGGTTACTAAAAGGGGTGAAAAGTTGTTATGTAAATAGTACAGCGTGTGTAAGAGTGGGAAATACTGTGAGTGATTGGTTTCCCATGAGAGTGGGGCTGTGGCGGGGATGTGTGATGTCGCCTTGGTTGTTTAATATTGATATGGATGGTGTTGTAAGGGAGGTGAATGCAAGACTTTTAGGTGGAGGTCCGAGTCTGGTGAATGTTGATGGTAGAGTGAGGAATCTCAAGCAGCTGCTGTTTGCAGATGATACTGCACTGGTGGCTGATTCAGAGGAGAGATTGAGACAGTTGGTAGAGGGGTTTGGAAGGGTGTGTGAAAGGAGGAAATTGAAAGTAAATGAGAATAAGAGTAAAGTGATGAAGCGCACGAGGTCGGTGGATGGTAGGGGGATGAATATAGTTTTGAATGGTGAGTTGCTTGAGGAGGTAGAGTGTTTTAAGTATTAAGGGTCACATGTTGCTGTGGATGGAAGAATAGATGTAAAAGTGAAGTTTAGAATGAATGAAGTAGGAATGGTGCTGGGAGAAATGAAAAAAGTGTTTAGATGTCGTTTGCTTAGAATGGATGTAAAGAGAAGGCTGTATGAGGGTATTGTGGTACCGACTGCATTATATGGGGCTGAAACATGGAATATAGGTGTAGCAGAGTAATGGAGATAAGGTGTCTAAGGAGTATGTGTGGTGTCATGCATATGGATCGAGTGAGAAATATTGAAGTGCGAAGGAGAACTGGAGTTGTTCGGGAGATGGCTGATCGAGTTGAGCAGAGGCTGTTGCGATGGTTTGGGCATATGGAGAGATTGGATAATGAGCGATTGGTGAAAATGATAACTAGATCTGATGTGAGAGGTGTATGGCTGTGAGGGAGACCATGAATAGGATGGATGGACAGTGTGAAGAGAGTGTTGGATGCGAGAGGATGTCTGTTGAGCAAGGAAGAGTGGCTGTGCATGAGAGATAGAAATGGAGAGAAATTGTGAATGAATAAATGATGATGCAGTCCTGGCGGGATATTCTCCCGCATTTTGTCTGATCAGCTGATCAGGTCAGGTGCAGGTAAGGGGATGGGTCTATTATGATGTGGCAGGGGTAAAGCAGCACTGTTGTTGGGCCCTACTGTAGATGTCACTGATTGCACTTCGCAGTTGACCCTCATGTGGTGTGGTGTGGTGAGGATCTGTCCCTTCTCCCCTTTGGGCTAAGATGCGAATGAATGTGTTTGAATGGATGAGTAAATGAGGAGTGTGTCGTCCTGTTTCGGTTACCTCCCTTTCCTTTGGGGAAGCAGCCTAGGTATATATATAGATAGATAGGGAAGCATTTGTAAGGGTAAATGGGCATTTAAGTGAATGGTTCACGATCAGTGTGGGTGTGCGACAAGGTTGTGTGATGTCCCTATGGCTGTTCATTATATATACGAGTATATGGATGGGGTGATGAGAGATGTAAAAGCATGAGTAATGAGAGGGGGATGGCTTTGGTAATGAATGGAATATCTCAAATTTGTTATATGGTGATAATGCAGTACTACTTGCAAATAATGGATAAAGACTTGCTAGACAAGAGCAGAGTTTTGCTGTTGTCTGTTAGCACCGTGCCTTGAGAGCAAATATAGGAAAGAGTAAAGTGACGGATATTAAGAGAGAAGATAACTCCCAGTGTGATGTTACAGTGCGTGGAGAGATACTGGAACTAGTGAGAGAGAGTTCAAATGCCTGGGTACAGTGATAGAAAACAGAGGAAAATGTGCTAAGGAAGTGGAAAGTAGAATAACACAAGGAAGGAAAGTAGCTGGTGCAATGAAGGCCTTGATAAGAAATAGTGGCTTGAGTGTTGCAGCTGCGCGAGGTTTACAAGGAGGAATGTTAGTGGCAACTTTATTATATGGATGTGAGAATATGGTGTGGCATGAAAATGAAATTTCAGGAGTGAAAGCAGTGGAGATGAGGAATGTATGGTTGTGAACCATATATATATATATATATATATATATATATATATATATATACAGAGAGAGAGAGAGAGAGAGAGAGAGAGATCCATCCATCCATCCATCATCCAATCCTACGATGCCCATGAGGAGCGTTGGAGCCCGGGACTAGGCAGTTGGTCCTGACATTTATGATGAGAGTGACCAGTCTCACTCTGTCCTGAGTGTGTACATGAGCAGTAATTAACCATCCCTTGGATATAAACCTTCACCGGCTCAGTTCGATTGGAGCGCAATAATTTCCCACTAAACCACCAGGTGCCAAAATTTGGTTATATGGGCCTGATGGAGCCCCTCCTGTTGTCCTCAAGAACTGTGCTTCTGTGCTAACACTCTGCCTAGGTAAACTCTTTTGCCTTTGTCTGTCATCTTGTACCTTGCCTTCTTGCTGGAAGTTTGCTCTCATTCAGCCAGTCCCAAAGAAGGGTGACCATTCCCAACCCTCTATCATCCAGTTATTTTAACATCCTGTATTTCAAAAGTTTTCTAGTCAGTTCTTAACCCGCCACGTGCCAGTGACTTTTAAAACGGTCTAACAAAAATCTGCAGTAAGTGCCAGTGCCGTTTTAAAGTGGTTTAAAATTAAAACATTCACTGTGACCACATTTATCAAGATTCATGGGTAAAAATTGGCAGGCATGTATGTTAACTGTTCCTCTATCATGCCCCAGGCAGTCAAGGCCATACACCCACTCACTCCCCCCACTCACACTCACTCTGCCTGTGTGCCTGACCCAGTGCTATACATAGTGAAGGCATGTTGTAATTATTTTCATGTAAGTGAAGGGACTATACATAGTGAAATCAAGTTGTAAATATTTTCTCATAAGTGTAAGAACTGTACACAGTGATGTCAAGCTGTAAGCACCTTCTTGTAAGTGCCAGGACTGTTCATAGTGAAGTCAGGTTGTACATATCTTTTGGCAAGTGTAAGACAATGCATTCACTTTGAGACAGACATGCAAATTGTGACAGATGTTGAAGTAATAAGTAATCAGACAAGTGTACTGAACATTGCTATACCTTCCCAACATAAATATCTGAGTCTTCCTTACACAGAAAACGGCTTTCTCTCACCTATGTGGCGAGCGTGAGAGAACGGGAATACCTGTATATGAGCATGCAGGACTCAATAAAACCCACTTATGAGCTTTGGTGGGTATTTTAATGGTGAAATTCGTTGTTTTCACATCAACATCTATCATTTTAGCCAATAAAACAAAGGTAAAAAAATGGCAGGCATGGGAGTGACCAATAGGGCTAAAAATAGCTGGCACGCGGCAGGTTAATAGAAAAATCTTAAAGCATCTTTCCTATCACAACCTTCTTTCTGATCGTCAGTATGGGTTCAGTCAGGGACGCTCCACTGGTGATCTCACCTACCTTTAGAATCCTGGTCATCCTCCTTTTGGGAATTCAGCGACATTGCACTTGACATCTCAAAGGCTTTCGATCGAGTCTGGCATTAGTCTTTAATTTCCAAACTGCCCTCTTACAGTTTCTATCCTTCAATCTGTGCCCTCATCTCTAGCTTCCTTTCTGGTCGTTCTATAGCCGCTGTTGTAGATGGCCATTGTTCTTCTCCTGGATCTATCAACAGTGATGTTCCTCAGGGCTCTGTTCTATCATCCACTCTCTTACTTTTATTCATCAATGACCTTCTAAGCTTTACATCTAACCCTATCCACTCATACACTGATGACTCCACCCTTCATCTTTCCATTCGGTTCCAGCAACGTCCATCTCAGCAGTTACTTCAACAAACAAGGGATGAGGCTATGGCACACTTAATGTTTGACTTGGCTTGTATCTCTGACTCGGGTAAAAATAATCTGGTTGTTTTTAATGCATCAGAGACTCAGCTTTTACACCTACCAACCCGACGAAAACTTCCACAGGTGAACCCACTAATGTTTAATAATCTCTCTCTCTATCTATATACCTAGGCTGCTTCCCCCAAGGAAAGGGAGGTAGCCGAGACAGGACGACACACTCCCCATTTACTCATACTCAGCTTAATCCTGCATCATCCTTGAATATGCTTGGAGTTTCATTCATTCGGAACTTATTTTGAAAAGATCATATTGCATCTCTTGTGAAATCTGCTTCTAAGAAATTAGGTGTACTTAGCCGTCTCTGTTCCTGCACAATAATTGTTGACTCTATACACGGGTTTTATCAGCCCCTCTGTGGAGTACAACTTTCATGTGTGGGGAGGCTCCCCACATACAGCTCTTCTCAATAGGGTGGAGTCAAAGGCTTTTTGTCTCATTAACTCTCCTCCCCTCTTACTGGCCTTTCTTCAACCTCTGTCTGTTTCACCGGCACTGTTGCCTCTTTAT
>NC_137054.1:26544551-26547570 GCF_032717465.1 Coenobita brevimanus | reverse complement strand
GAACTCTCTCCACCAATATTTGTCTCTTGCCATCTCCTTCAGGTCCCACCAACACTCCTCTCCTGCTTCTTTTTTCATTGTCCTCAATCAGGTTTCCCTCGGCCTACCTCTACCTCTTCTTCCTCTAGCAGTCCACTCTGGCACATCCTGTATTAAACTACCTTCTTTTCTGTATGTGTGCCCCAGCAACTTCCAGCGAGACAGTCTCACATTTTCATTAACTGGTTCCACTCTCGTAATATCCCTTATTCTTGCATTTGTAACTCTGTCTTGCCACTTTACCCCAAGAATCCTTCTCAGTATTTTATTCTCAAATCTTAATACTGTCTGATCTGTTGCAACTGTACTGTACCATGACTCATACCCGTAAATTAAAATTGGTCTAACCATGGACTTGTAAATTTTCACTTTAGTATGTACCGAAAGCATATTATTATTCCAAACAGATTTCAACATTCCAACAGCTCTCCAAGCCTGTCTAATCCTCTCCTCAATTTCATTGTTTAATGATCCATTAGATGATACAATCGTTCCCAGATATTTAAAGTTTTCTACATTCTTCACCACATTATTCCCAATTACACAATCGATTTGGTTCTCCACGTTCATATTAATAATTTCAGTCTTTCCACAATTTACTACCAATCCCACTTTTTCTCCTTCCTCCACCAGACAATCAAGCACCCTCTGCATCTCGTAAATACTTCCGCAAATCAGTACAACATCATCAGCATAGTCCAAATCCATCAGCTTCTTATTTTCTTTCCAGTTAATTCCTGCACCTGTTCTCCTTACAACCTTTTTCATAACATAATTCATAACCAAAACAAACAACTATGGCAAAAGAACTCCTCCTTGAATCACTCCTGACCTAACTTGAAATGGATCACTCAAAGAACCATCCACCATTACCTTACAAAAAGTACCTTCATGCAGGCTTCTAATAATATTTACAGACTTTTCTGGTATACCATAGAATCTCATAATTTTCAACATAGCTCCACGTGAAACACTATCAAACGCCTTTTCAAAATCCACAAAACACATACTAAGTGGCCTTTTCATCTCATTAGTGTCACGGGGTTTTTACTTATATGCAATATTAAAGAATAATTATTCAATAATACTTGAGAGCAGGACAATGAACTGTCTTGTGAAAATCAAGCAATGATTACTTTATGCCAGCTTACTTCGCCGATTCTCTAAGGACGAGTATTTATAAAATTACTCAACAGTACACAGCAGAGACTAATTATTCACACGTGCTGTTTATTAGTACTGTTGACCTCTGGAGAAAGTGACTCCACCCCTGACAATAATGCTATTAATGATAAGCAAGTTCTTGCTGGTGCAATTAACTCTTAGATGGCACAACGGATTTAAGTTAATAAAAAGGACTGGCCTAAGTACCAGTTGTGAATAGCAAAGCGTTTGTGCAAATTAGGGGCTATAAGTGAAATAAGCTCGTGGAGAAATAAAACACGAATTTACATTACATTATGCTCAAGAAAAAGAATTGTTAATTTACTGATTACATTAAAATAAATTAACGTTACATGAGTCTCAAGATGAATTCAAATAAGGAGATCGCACTCACTTGCACACTCAAAAGTTAACTCTTAAACCTAGGAAAAAAACGAAAAGAAATACTGGTCAGAAAAGTGGACCAAGCAGATGACTGGGCATCGTTGCTGAGGAAGGACGCTGCACACGCTGAGCCTCTCGCCAATCATGCTAGGTGGGAATTCAACAGCGGCGACGGGAACTGGGCGTCATTGCTGAGGATGGACACTGCCACACACACTACCTGCTTCCACGGTGCTCAAACCTTGACTAATTCAAATTGTGGGAGAGAGGCGAGTGTCGTGGCCGCACTTGTTAATGGCCAACGAGTGTGAGCGATACACACCCACAATTCACTCAGGGAAGGTGGTAACATCGCGCACAGGACGATCACTTATGAAATAGTGAAAAATGTCCTGAAAAACACTCCCGATCGGGTGAATACGTGGCGGTTAAACTGGAGCTGCATAAATATCTGGGATCTCCACTTAGAATTGTGGTTTCCCACCAAAGTTAATGTCACGAGTTTATTCAAATACTTAATCACGCCAACTCATGACAATTAGCTTGTTGAATTAGATGTCTTACAATAAAAATTTGATCATTACAATCTCGACCCTTTCTAAATCCCTCTTGTTCTTCTCTTAAAATTTAATCAATTACTGGCTCTATTCTGTTCAACAAGGTTTTGGAAAAGACTTTTGCAACTACAGTTGTCAAAGTTATCCCCCTCTAATTTCTACACAAACTTAAATCTCCCTTTTTTGTTATTTTTATAATCACTCCATTTTTCGACTCTTCTGGAATTCCAACATTATCCCAAGCCACATTAAAAAGTTTCAAAAGCGCATTCATCAGCTCATCGTTTTCCACCTTAAGCATTTCAGGAAATATTCTATCCTCTCCTGTGGCCTTAAAATTCTTTAACTCCTTTATAGATTTTGCTACCTCTTCCAAGGTTATATCCCCTGTTTCCATCTGCAAATCTCTCTCGGCTGGCAAAATGTCCTTTTCAGCTGGGATTGGTCTGTTTAGAATAGATTCAATATGCTCCTTCCACATTCCTTTTATATCCAAATCTTTAGTCATCAAGTTACCATTTCTATCTCGTACAGGTATTTTCTTCCTTCTCTTTTCAGTCCCAGTTAACTCCTTTATGGCCGGATATGCTGCTCTTGTGCTCTGACCGTCATTTTTGCTTAATTCCTGTCTCTTTTGCCTTTTCATCATACAGCCTCCTCTTATCCCATCTAATGAGTCTTTTTACTTCAGAATGTAAACTCCAGTACTTTGGTCCAAGTACTTCAACTACCTGGCCATCAGCATGTTGTTCTTCACTTCTGAACTTCGCCTCTATCCTTTTCTGAATTGGATTCCATGTTTCACCTGACATCCACATTTTCCTTCTCGCTTTTCCCTCTTTCTTAATAGCAACCTTAGCACTCTCCTGCAAAAC
>NC_137054.1:26529551-26539551 GCF_032717465.1 Coenobita brevimanus | reverse complement strand
ACCCAGAGACTTAATATTGCCAAACTTCTCCTGCTGCGACAAAAGTAAAATAATTATGTACTGTATTTTGTGTGTGTGTGTGTTAGGCCATCTGCTGTGCGCGGGAGGTCTGCAGGGTGCACATCTGACAAGGAACTCAACCAACTTGTTGCTTAAAAGAATCTACATAACCGTTTGCTATTTGCAGAAACAGCTTAGTTTTTAATAATAATAATAATAATAATAATAATAATAATAATCTATCTATCTATCTATATACCTAGGCTGCTTCCCCCAGGGAAAGGGAGGTAGCCGAGACAGGACGACACACTCCCTTTTTAATCATCCATTCAAACACATTCATTCGCATCTTAGGGCCGTTTTCACAGTCGTCCCCAATGCAGTCCCCAACAGCCTACTCGCCTCCGAACGCACGTTTTCGTTTTCACAGTCGACCCCAACCAGCCTTCCGAGGCCTATGTTGGGAACGGCATTCGGGACGGCCCGAACAAATTACTGGAACATTCTTGGGGGGCCTGCAGCCTCCCCAACAGACGGTCCCGAAAGTAAAAAAGTAAAAGAATAATTACATTTTTCATATTTTCATTATCATTTCAATATTATATACCCAATATAATATTTCTGGTGTAAAACACACACCCGATATTGAAAAAAAAATATATGTTTGTATATTTTTATGAGACTTTCTACTACGTATCCGAATACTACCCTTTCGCAGACAGGTGGAGGCTCCTCAACACACGGACCCGAACGAAATACGAGAATCGTTGTCTAATGCATATTTTCATGAAAATTCTAATATCTGATGCCCGATGTAAAAGTTGATGTAGCTAACACCCCGTTTAGAAAAGAAAATGTTCATGTATTAATAGTATATCCGTTAATAAACCACACCATCACTCATTAGACGTTATACATGTTGCTTCATGGTTATTTTTACTTAAACCTTTTTTACAATACTTATGGATTCAGCTTACTTCCGATTTCAAGTGGGAGCGTGTTGAGGTTGCCGTTAATTAGCTCTTCATTCCGATGACGTTTCCTATTCGTTATTTTTGCTGCATTCTTAAGAATGTCATCACTCCTGAGTATATTAGTAAGAACTGTGTGAAGTGGATGTTCCAGCCATGTTATTCATCACATTCATTACATTCCAATTTCTAAATATTCTCTACATATGGAAAGTGTTTTCGCCACCCAGAACTACCAACCCTACCGCATCAACACGGGCAGACGTCCCCACGTTAGTTAGCTCCCGATAGCCATTCGGAGCGACTGTGCAATCCAAAGGTGCTTTTGATTCGGGCCCGACACACGTTCGGGCCCAAAAGGTTAGGGACGACTGTGAAAACGGCCCTTAGCCCCAAAGGGGAGAACGGACAGATCCTCACCGCACCACACCGCACAAGGGTCAACTGAGCAATGCAATCAGTGACATCCGCAGCAGGGATTATTATTATCATTATTATTAGTAGTAGTAGTAGTAGTAGTAGTAGTAGTAGTAGTATCAACACCAATGATAAGGACAATTCAACAGTAGTACTCTGTTGTGCATTCATTTAGCTCAATACACCACATGAACCTGGTTACTGTTAAGCCTGTCGTGGTCTGGAGGCTTGAGATTTTCAATTCCAATTAACGCCAGACGATTTTGCTTAGCTGTAATAGTGAGTCATAAGAGTAAGAGTCTTGCAGGATAAGAATATCCCCACAGCTGTTTACTGTGAAACGATTTTTTTTTTTTTTTTACCTATGGTTTGGTTACGAAGATTGTGGTAGGTAAGTAAGTGAAGGCAATATTATAAACAAGCATTTATGACGTATATAAATTTCAAGAAATTCTGTCACTACGGGATCTCAGTGTAAGAGAACGGGCCATCCAGTCAATGGCTGCAGCATACAGGTAGATTGGTTGTCCTTTTCTTAAAAAAAAAAAAAAAAAAAAAAAAAAAAATCTTTACAGCGCCTCAAAACTGCTTCAAAACCAACCATGATTTAAAGCTGACAAAGCCCTTCATTACGAAGGATCTCTTGCGCTTAATAAATTAGTGTGACAGTAGCAAGAATGATAGGCGTCATCGTACTAAAGGACTTAAAGAACACTGTTTTTTCCAGTCACTGAGGGGTCTCTTTTATGCTCGGTATAATCAACACGCAGGAGCAACAACAGATCGGAAAGCGACGGTGCACTGAGGGGTTAAAAAATATCTTTAGCACTTTCACTGTGTGGATCTTTGTTATGCTGAGGATTTTTGCCTGGCAGTAAAAAAAAAAAAAATCATACTCGACAAATTAATGAACTAAGTAACCTATTATAAGCTTTGGGTTTCTCTACCATGGTGAATAGTCCCGTGTGGAGGAAAAGAATAATAATGGATTAATAACACCCGCCAAATAGATGAAACTTTCCTTTTCAGTACATGGCAAACCCATAAGTGTGAAGGAAATATCTGGTCGCGAGAGAAAAAAAAATGAATAGTGAGAGTGTGTGTATTAAATACTGAGCGCGGCTGCCACACCCGTAAGCTGTGGGAGTAGGAAGTCGAAACGAGGCCATGCTGCAGATAATTGCAGTCTCAATATTTACACTTCATTAGCGGCACGGACAGATAACTAATGAGAGATAGAGATGGGAGACTCGTGGCCTTTTGTGTGCGCGTGAGTGTGTGAGAGTAAAACTGTTCTCTCTGTATGTTTTCTATGTAGAAAGGAGTCTACAGTAAGTGAGCTAATGTGCATCTGTTGTGATGAATGTCTACGCATCCATAGCTGTGTAGTCTGCTGCAACAAGAAAGCGATAACTATATGAGCTGACAGTATTCATTTCCTCATATCAGACTCATCACCATACAACCATCACATTAACCCCCGCCTCTCCTAGTAATGTTGCCTAGCTCTCAGTCCAGGTCACAGTCTTTTCACGGCTGTGGACACACTAAGGAATATAATTCAGGATAACACTGAGCCATTTTTCTCAGAAGAAGGACGTCTAACCTCAACAAAACTTTCACTCTTTTGGACGCACTTGCATAAAATATTCTGACTAACACCATGCAATCTTATTCCGCTGAAGGAAATCAATCCTCGTCTCACTTTTTACTATTATGGTTATAGTAGAAAGGTTTACCATGCCTGCCACCAAACAATTTAGGTTAGTTTAATGAAATCCTAATAGACTCAGGGATACAGAACTAGGTCTACTGTAAACTCAGAATAGCATGATAAATACATAGAGAGGTTATCCTAATCTCTTTCAATTCGATGAGGTCATTTATACTTACTGCCGCTACTACACAATGCTTTAAACTTATAAAAGATGTTCTAAACTGTAAGAGCCATTATCATAACTCCTTCACTGCGAGAGAGTTCTTTTTAAACTAAATAAAAATCACCCGGAGGAAACATGAGCAAAATCATCGAAGAGAAAGAGTTAACTGGAAACAAATAAACGTTTTTGCAGGAAGATTTAAACTGAAAAAAGATCATTTTTTACAGAACCAAAAAAAAAAAAAAAAGAAAAAGAAAAAAAGGAGGGGGGGGGATCAATGTATTGTGTTGGATGGGTGCGCCCATCATCCAGTCACCCGAAGTAGGTCTACTTAGGTGCCTCAAAACTAAGTTTCCTGTAAATCAGGAAAATATTTTCTAATCTAGGCGGTAACCACGTAACTAAACTGACCTATCATCTACGTGTCAAGCTAACAGAGGGGATTTTTGGAGGGCCAGTGTTCCGCTCACTAGACATGCAAACTACAAAGAAAACACGAAGTCTCAGACCCGGTAGAACCTACAGTTGACGATGAAGGACAAAGAACCCGTTAAGGATGGCATCATGGACTACAAAATGTGCGAATGATGAGATGAAAGAAAAGGAGATTAATCAGGGAGTTCAAGATGCATTAGTAGATATGTGTAGGCTGACTGTGGCCAAAAGAAGAGGTGAATGCGTGAGAGAGTAAGGGTACTGACTGGGTATATGCGCTGGGGTAAATGAGAATGTGAAAGTAAAGTAGGGTGTATGCATTTCTCCGTACAAGTGATGGAAGGAAGGTATAAGGAAGGACGGATCAATTGGATCGTGGACTGTATGGGTAAGAATAAATGTGGGAATACAAGAGGAGAGATTGTTTGTGTGTAGAGTATGCTCTAACAGAAGACTGAGTGGCTAGAATGAAAGATGAATCTGGGCGAATGAGGGCGAATGTGGAAACTGCATGGAGAACAATGAGTGACTTTGTAGATATGAGTGGAAGCGGAGGAAGTTAGCATAAGAAATACAACTTTTTCTTGGTCGGTGTTCAATGAAAAGCTGCCTGGCTGTTATCTGAGAGTCCCGGGTTCGTTTGCTGGCACAGTATTAGCAACATGTTCGTTGAATATTAAGGTAAATTTCGTGGTTGGTGAGTGGGGTGCACCCACTGATGTGGATGGAACCTTGGCGACATTTGTTTGGGTAGCCATTAATTGATCCACAAGGATTTAGTAGTTCTAAGAATGAAGTGCAAAGGAGATGGGTGAACAGAGGTAGAGAAAAGAGAAGTGGATAACCGACTGAGTAGATATAACTTGGAGGTGACTTGGGAGGTTGAATGTGTGTAAGACATTCATAGATAAAATCACCCCAGTATGTAAAATAGTGTGAGAAGGAGAGATGACGTAAGGGTGTGAAAGGAATAGCATAGAGGAACAGAGGGATGAAATGAACTGTGAAAGAGAAGAAAGCATATGGTAACTGGATGGATAGTAGAGGAATGAAGGTTGTGGAGTGACAGAAGAAAGTTATATATAGGGCTATTCAGAGGAGGGGGGTGAAAAAGACATGTAAGGGAAAGAGTATGGAAAGAGTGGATGTTGATTTTGGAAAGAAAAAAAAATTGAGTGTAAAATAGATGGTGTGTTAGAAATTACGGTGTAAGGAGGTCTAGAGTGTAAGACAGGGTGATGGGGTAAGTAGTGTATATTGGTAAAATATAAAAATGCCAGAATGTTGGTGGACAAGGGAGAGGAAGTGAGCAGATGGAGAAATAGTCTGAAGGATTTATTTTATACAGAAAAGGAAAGAAGAGGATGAATCATTGTTTGGGAAGGACTGGTACAGGATGAGAGATAAGAAGGGAAGAGATCAGTAGGAGAGAAACATTTGAAGCAATAATCAAAATGGAGAAAGATCCAGGAACTGATGGAGTGTGCAACAAAACTTTGAAATAATGGAGGAGAGATTTGGATAGAATGGATATAGAAGATTTACAGGCAGGACTCGGAGGAAGGAGGTTACAGGGAGATTTGAACATGGGTATCATGGTTTCCTTATATAATGAAAAACGTTATAGACAAGTAGGCAGCTACCATAGGAATACTTCTCTACGTGGCATTTATGTATATATATATATATATATATATATATATATATATATATATATATATATATATATATATATATATATATATATATATATATATATATATATGTATATATATATATATTTATATAGGAAACTTGTTGATAGAGTTTGTGAAATATACAACAAGGAGGCTTTAGGAAGGAAGAAGGGTGCAAAGATTAGATATTCGTTCCAAGATGCTTAGAGAAAAAAAAGAACGTACAGTAGAGATGGGAATACTCCCTTCGTGGATCTGGGAAAAGCACTGGGCAGAGCAAATAGGCGAGGAACGAAGTGGGTACTGAGAATACTAAGGAAGGGACAGGAAGTTGTTGAATGATGTTTAGAGCACATGATGAGTGCTGTAGTGCGTGTGGTGAGTGAACAAAATGAGATCTGTGATTTGAATGTTTAACTGAAGCAGGGAAATATCATGTCGCTCTGGTTGTTCAATTATATACATATATATATATATATATATATATATATATATATATATATATATATATATATGAGAGAGAGAGAGAGAGAGAGAGAGAGAGAGAGAGAGAGAGAGAGAGAGAGAAATAGATAGAGAGAGAAATAGATAGATAGATAGATAGAGATAGATTGATTGATTGATTGATAAATACTGTGGATAGATAGATAGATAGACAGACAGATAGAGATATATAAATAAATAGATATGTATGGAATTCACAGTACAATGCAAGTTAGTGCAGTGGATACAGGAATGTGTTGAGAGAAGGTACGGTTTGAAAAACTGCCTATTGTGTTCTTTGCTGATGATACAGTATTGTTAAGTAAAGACGACTGGGAGTTGCAAGGCCTGGAGAATGAATCTGGGAATGAATGTATGAAACGGAATATGAAGTTGAGTGTAGCTATTAGTAAAGTGATAGTCTTCGAAAAAATTTATTTAAAGAATGTACAGTGATAATGTGTGTTCAGCAAATGGAGAATGGGAGTTAATGCTAGTATTTAGGTAATGTTTTGAACGTGGTTTCGAAGCTAAAGAATGGAGTGCATGAAAAGGTAAAATAGGGATGAAACGTTGCTGGTTCAATGAAAGCAGTGAAAAGACATAAGAAAAAGAGTATGCAAGTAAAATAGTTGGTACATGACAATAAAATTGTTCCCGCTCTATGATCTCCCAATAAAGCTTGGATCCAGCTGTAATGACACAAGCCAAGAGTGAAAGAAGTAGGAATGAGATATTTGAAAGGAACATTCGGGGTTACATGGAAAGACAGACAAATGAGGAAGGGAAAGAACTTGGTGGTGTTGATGTGGATGTGACTGAAAGCATTGAGGGAAATACCCTGAGACTGTTTGGCTATGTGGAAAGAATGGAAAATGAGATACTGACTAGGATAATATATGAGAGTGAATTGTAAAGAGAAAATGTGAGGGGTAGACCAAGGGTGGGATGGAGGAATGAAGGAGAGAGATATAATACGAGACAGGTTTTTGTGAACTGGAGGGAGGGCAGCTAAATAGCTGAGGATAGGGCGACATGGAGGTAATCTGTTTGAGGCCAACTCCTGCGGGATTATGACGTCTGGCTATAGCTACACCCACCGCAAATTGACTTAGGATTACACATAAAATTGCTATGGGAGATTTGTCTGTCTTTGCTTTGTGTTTCTACCTCTACCAAGTGAATTTTGGGGGCAAGAAGTAATTGGCAACTCCTCTGCTGTTGGCGGGAGGTGGTGAACCGTGAAACACTCAGCACGTCAGTGCTTGCCAAGAAGTGAGAGTGAGAGTATATGTTCCCGTTGCTCCAAGCTTGCACCGCCCTCTTATTTCGTATGCATTACTGTTTGCCGTGTTATTTTCCTAGAGTCGAGATGTCACGCCCGGAAAGTGCTGCTCAAGGGATGGCAGGGTCCGTATCATTACATGGGGGCAGGATAATGTCCCTATCAACACGATTTGTGAATGTACTGGACGCGCAAAGTCGACCGTCATGAAGATTCTTGCTGCAGCACGCAGCCTGCCACCTGATGTCGTACCAGAGCACAAGCATGGTGGTGGAAAGAAGAGGACGACCTCCAGAGGTACAGATATGCTTCTGAAGAAGGAAGTAATCAAAAACCCTCGACTAACAACAGCACAATTGAAGAGAATGCATCCCCAGCTGTTACAAGACGTCTCTCTAACACCTCTTGCAGAAGGAGCTGAGTTTGCCAAGCCGCACCGCAGCCAAGAAACCGCTTCTCACTGACCGCATGAAAAAGCAGCGCATTCACTTTGCCAAGAAGTACAGTAGATAAAGTCATTGTACAGAGAAGGATGACACTTTCTGGCCTCTATGAGTCACTTTCACCTGAATGAAAATGTCTGTCGTTAGCTTGAATAGAATGTAGCTATACCAGGTCATTTCCAACCATTAGAAAGTTTTTACTAAACCTCTCAACCTCCTGTAACTCACTCAGCTGAATGAGACAGTCTGCCTTTAAGAGGAATAGTATACTCAAACAATTCCGAGCATGGAACTGTATCATAAAAAGTGTGATTTTGCATCACATATGCATCAATTTACATGGACGTGCGAGGGAGATCTACTGTCAATTGATTTGTGCGTGTGTGTGTGTGTGTGTGTGTGTGTGTGTGTGTGTGTGTGTGTGAGAGAGAGAAAGAGAGAGAGAGAACATATACTTCGATTAACAGTGTGTGTGTGTGTGTGTGTGTGTGTGTGTGTGTGTGTGTGTGTGTGTGTGTGTGCTGAGATACTGTATTTGTATCGATCTGCATTGGCATAGAAGAGATTTATTATGTACTGACTTGAAGTGATGGACGTGTACGTGAAAGACTGTAAATAGTATCGTCTTTCAGTAATGTGTGCGATAGACTTCATGTATTGCATTGGTGTGTGTGTGTGTGTGTGTGTGTGTGTGTGTGTGTGTGTAAAAGACTCCATCTGCATCGACTTGGAAAGGCGTGTAATATACACTTGAACTTTTCAGTTGTAACCAGTTTAGGACAATTTTCTTCGGCTTTAAAACAACGTACTCTGGGGAACGGCGTTAGAACACTCATCCAGTAACGCCTTCTGCCCGATGATGTCTCTTGCTCGCTAAGGATAGTGTGTGATAATTTTATTTTGTTTGGAAGAGGTGTGCTTAGTTAAAAGGGATTAAATAATTATAGAATTGTACAGAGATCGGCCTAGAGTCCGCTCAGAGTTTACAGGATAAAATGTATCATTCCCTTGCTGTCGACCGATTGACAGTACGGTTCTTCCGCACGTCTTCATCATATTTGATATCTAGTGTCGCTTTCAACAGCACACTAGCCAAACATTGATCAGCATTCAGTTTAAAGTCAAGGTTCCGATTTCCTAGATTTAAAAAAATGAACTGTAATAAACACAGATATGCCTCTTTCACATCTGCATTTGCGCCATGGATCATGAAAATATAACACTAGAAAGTATAGAAGAGATCGCTAGTACGTGAGCATCATGCCTAGAAAGTATACAAAGAACAGCTCGAATGTATATACAGACAGGCAGAAAGTATACAAGAGTCAGCCAAAGGTACACAAGAGAGAGCTAGAAAGTGTACAAAAGAAATTTAGAAAGTATTATCAAGAGACAGGTAGAAAATATACAAGAGACCTCTGGAAAGCAAAAAAATATTCCGCCTTACAAGTATACACTATACAAAATACACACCCGTAAAGACGCAGCGCAGTTTGAAAATATAGCCGATGGAAAATAATAGATGTGCTCCATCTCTATGTCTATTTACCCATTGCCAGACGCCTTAATCCAGTAAGGGGTGGCCACAAATTACCTCCATGTCATTCTGTCCTCAGCCATTTGGCTGTCCTCTTTCCAACTCACACCCCCTCCCTTACACATCTACATTATCAAATCCATCCACTCATCTCACTCTTAATTGTACACAACCATTACACAGTCACTTACGCAAGAATATACAAAGAAATGCACCTACTAAGGGCACACAAAATATCCCTACCTACCCAAATACTCTGCATAATATCAAGATACAACCACAGCAATCGGTTTGCTCATTCATGACGGTTTTTTTTATTTATTTTTTTTTGGGGGGCCTATCGACCATTGGGGCAAAGCCCCTGGTCATTAAGGCCATATATATATATATATATATATATATATATATATATACAGTTACCCATCGACGGAAGTGGGATACTCCCAGAATTTGAATACTAAGTAATGCTTACATGAAATTTGATGAGCGGTGGTTATGATGTACGAATGAACCTCCTTAGTTACTAGTCAAATTGAACCTCTAATCTAACAGCAACTTATTTACACGTCTGCCAAGTGCACATGCATTCAGAGTAGGTGCAAGGTGAGACAGTTAGCAACTATAAAACAATTCCCAAAAAAGTTTACAGAAATGCGCCAAATAACATATGCAGGCCTTCCACAACTGCAGATTTATACTCGACGGATAAAAATAAAACAGCTAGTAACGACACACAAACCTGTACATTACCTATGTGCACCTTCAAAAGAAAGCTGGAGAGCATAAAAGTAATACCCTTAATTATTCAACTGCTGGATTACCAGGATCAAGCAAAGTCGTCCAGTGCCAACCTGAATGATACGCAAATGCATC
>NC_137054.1:26474551-26527051 GCF_032717465.1 Coenobita brevimanus | reverse complement strand
CGTGCGCCGCGGCTAGAGTTAAGTTTGTCTCGTAGGAGTTAAATAAGAGAGATATGAGGATATAAAGAAACAGACAGAAGAGATAATACTGGATGTGATAAAAATATTATAATAGTACAAAAGATAAAATGGAATGGATATAAGATGCTCAAAAAAGACTGGAGTGCAAAAAGAAAGAACGCAGGAACTCTCTCTCTCTCTCTCTCTCTCCTCCGACTCTGGACAAAGTCAGGAAAAAAAAAAGTTGAAGAATCGAAAGATGGACGAAAAATGGGAAGGAGAAAATAACGGTGTACTGAGCAATGGGAGAAGAAAAGGTGAATGATAGATTATGGAGAAAGTAAAAAATAAAAAGTGAATTTCAAAGATCTTGTAAATGACAGAGGGAAAAAGATTAGAAAGATTGGAATGAGAGGGAGAGGTGCGAATACATCAAGCAATACAACCAAGAGAGAGAGAGAGAGAGAGAGAGAGAGAGAGAGAGAGAGATTTGCATAAACCTTGATGACAGTAACGGGTGGCTACAAACAAATCGCCTCCACATCTCCCCGTCACCCGCCATTTCATTGCCCTGCTCCCAGCTCACACTCCCCTTCCACATATACCTCTCCACTCCATCCCTCCATCTCATCCTTGGCCTCCCCCTCCACCTCACTCACATACCGGTAAACTCTCTTCATCAGTCTCGCACTCTCCATCCTCTCCACATGGCCAATCCATCTCGGTGTGTTTCTCCTTATGCTTCCTATCACATCGACACCACAGCGCTCCTTCACATCCTCATTTGTCAGTCTATCTCTCCATGCGACTCCATAGGCACCTTTCACATAACTCATTTCCACTGCTCTCACTCTTGTCTTGTGTCCCTCCAACAACGTCCAAGCTTCACTTCCATACGTTAGAGCTGATATCACAATACTGTCATGTAGTAACTTTTTCACTTCCATGCTCACTTCCCTGTTTATTATCACCGCTTTCAAGGAACCAGCAACGTCTCTTCCTTGTTGTACCCTTTCAAGCACTTCACCCTCCAAACTTCCATCCTTACTCATCACACTACCCAAGTACCTAAACGTACTCACATTCTCCATTTCCCCCCTCAATCAGCCTCACTGTACATTCACTGACTTCACTTCTCTCGAAGACCATAACTTTACTCTTCTCTACATTTACCTTTAGATAACGTTTCTTACACACTCTCCCAAACTCATCCGCCAAGCCTCGCAGCTCCCCTTCGCCTTCACTTAACAACACAGTATCATCTGCAATCAAAACTCCAAGGAGCTGCCAAACACTGCCTTCTTTCATTAGGGCCACTCCAACATCCACTGCCCTACCTTGTATCATTTTTATAGCCCCATCTATATACAAATTAAACAACCATGGAGACATGACACATCCCTGTTTCAACCCAACCTTCGAATAGAAAAATTCACTCAGTTCACTATCCACATGCATTGCAGCCTTAGCCTTCTCATACATACTCTTCACAGCACTCAACAACTTCCCATCTACTCCATAAATTCTTAATACTTTCCACAATCCCTGTCTATCCACCCTATCATATGCTTTCTCATAATCCATGAAGGCCAAATACAACTTCTTTCCCTTCTCTAGAAACTTTTCCATTAAAGATCTAAGAATGAATATCTGATCTACACAACCTCTTCCCTTCCTAAAACCTCCTTGTTCTTCTCCAACTAATTCCTGTTATTTCCTATTACACTAAGAAGACAAATGCCCCTATGATTACCACACACTTCTTTTTGCCATTTTCCTTTGTACAATGGAATAATTATACCTGACTTCCAATCCTCCGAGACTCTACCTTCCTCCCAGGCCAATTGCATATCTTCCACATCCACTCTACTACTATCTCTCCCCCCATGCTTCAGCATTTCACCACACACTCCATCAATTCCTGGGGCTTTCCCCATTTTGAATTTCTTCATTGGTTCTACAACTTTCATCCTACTGACTTCTTCCTGTCTTCTCACATCCCTTCTTCTCCCAGCCATTCTCCAGCCACTTATACTCGCATTACGTTCATTCTCTATGCTCAACAGTTCATTAAAGTGTTCTCTCCATCTGCTCACTTTTTCTCCCTTCTCCACTACTAATCTACCGTTTTTCCTTTCACTCCCCGACTAACATCACTGCCACCCTGTTTAACTCTCTTTACCTCTTTCCAGAACATTTTCTTATAGTCCCTCCACTTTACACTCATATTTCTTCCAAATTCCTCATCCACCCTCTTCTTACTCTGTCATACTAATCTTTTCAACGCTCTCTTTCTCTCTACATATAACTCTCTCTTCCATTTCTCAACTTCTTCTATTCTCATATTTCTCATCCACTAACTATATGTTTTCTTCTTTTGTGCCACAGCCTGTCTCACCTCTTCATTCCACCATGCTGTTCCTTGCACCCCCTTTCGTCTTCTCTTCACCCCACATCCACCTTACATGCTGCACATATTTCTTCTGTAAATGTATTGCACACACCTTCCACGTCCTCCATCAGCTCCAATCCATATTTACCCAATTGTTCCTCCACTTCTCTCTTATTCTGCCTTTTTCTCATCCTATTGTAACCCTTCCATTCTCCTTGCATCTGCTCCTTCCTCCCGTCCTTCATTTCTTCTATTTCTCCATTTTACTTGGACCTTGATTCTGACCACCACCAATTGGTGGTCAGCAAGTCCACTCCCCCAACCTCTATATGCCCTTACATCCATTACACACCTTCACATCGTTTCATCCACACACACATAATCATTGCCTTCCTTTCATTCAGTTCACCACCCACCCTTCTCATCACTCGCCATGTATACCTGTGGATCATTTTGTGCCTGAAGAGGGTATGACCCCCCCCCCCCGGCACAAATGTCCACTAAAGCACTGTCATTCTCATCTACCTCAGTAGGCACACCTCACTCACCAACTATTCCATCCATCTTCACATTCCCTACTTTATCATTCATATCACCAATCAAAAACACTCACTCATTCCTATCAAACTTTTCCATGCACATTTCCACATTTGTCCAGAGCTCCTCTCTTACTCTGCTTGCACGAGCTTGCATTGGCGCATACAAGCACACAATCGCCCATATTTGTAGTTCAGCTTTCAATCTTACCCACACAATCCTTATCTATCTACCTGTATCTATCTATCTATATCTGTACATACATATAATATCACTATAACTCCACAGATAGTGGAGTTCTTAATGATGAACCCTGATGCCAGCATAGTCTTCATTAAAAATTACATAAAATATTAGGTTGTTCAGCTTGCTCACCTTTTTCTTATTATATATTCATGTTGCTTGCAGACGATTATAGTCAGCTCAAAGGCAACTTTTTGAGTTGAATGTGTAGGATATAGTTTGAACCTGTATATTACCAAACCTGAATAAAAACGTTGAAATAGTTTGAAGCCTACAAGAATAAAAATAACAATTTATGTAAAGGGGTTGGTGAGCCATCCTTAGAAGTAAACTGATAAGAAAGTTGCGTCACGAAGCCTACGAAAATAAAAACCACAAACTTCCCAGCCTTTTTATTTCTCCTTACGATGGACGCACTTGGGTATTTTACTGAAGCTACATTCAGGATATTTTATTAGCTAAGTTCGAGCAGTCCAAGGGTTAATCGAGGCAGTCATTAACCCATCAATTAATAAAATTTTCTGGGCAGCCAAAATAAATTTTTGTAATGCATCTCTCATCTTCGTCACAGTAATACGATGGTTTTTACATAATTCTCCTCTTGCTGTTTGGGCATCCTTCAATTTAGGAAAGACTTTTTGAACTGAAGGGATTAGTCAGAGTCTTTATTGGCCCCTGCACTGCGAAGGAACATTCCTGAGTAGCGCTGACTACAGTTGGTAAAATTCAAATGGAAAAGACGTCACCATCATCAAAGGGTTAAAGAAGAAGTTTTGCGTTGTTTGAAGTTTGTCTTCGTAAACTTGGGCAATGATGAGAATGAGAGGAAATGGCTATTTTCTGGAGTTACAGAAAGAGAAATGGTAATTTTCAATGGGGCCAAGAATTTCAGAAGATGGGCAGCTGCTTTACGAGTGAGCACTTAAAGCTAGGCTTCATAATTTTCGGGAAGATGGACAGTGTTAGGGAGAACACAAACAGTTTGGTGCAAGTGCTAAGGATATGAGAAAATCAAATTCAGAGCTAACAGTGGGGTCAAGATTTATGGAAAGTAGTCTTTAGAATGCGTACTAAAAGAGAGAGAGAGAGAGAGAGAGAGAGGTCAAAATTTATAGTTCTAAGAAAGTCTCCAACAGTTACGGCTGACATGTCCATTCTACGCAGTTTATTGTTACTATTTTTACTAGTCTGTTCCTTGAAGTGCATTAGTTCTGTCGCGTTACACACACACACATTCATGTCACCACAACATGAAATCGCCTGGCATTAGCGAGACTGCAATATAAATTTCATCACTGCAGTAGTGAATGGCCTAAAGACGATCATTATCAGTTTCTTAATTTATCAGCTGTTTCATAAACTGAATAAAGGTCACCAAAGTAAAACGAAAACAGACATCCTCTCAGTGAGACTTAGGCGGGCGCTAACAGGAGGACGACTGCATCTCAACTTCACACATAATCGTAAAAGGACAACCAACAACAACAGTTTTAGGCCAGAACATTCGGTAAGTTTACCTCTGTGAAGAAAATGTTTAGAGCAACATCTCTCAAGAGTGGAGTGTACGTGGCGTGCTGCGGGGATGGAGGCAGAGAGAGACCACAAGACAACCACAATCATCTCTTTACTATCATCACGTTCCTACAAATAAATTCTTCATACCACCTAACAACTTTATTAAGACCTTGCCTTGAAACAAGTACAAACAAGCGACGTTAGAATTAACAGTACTAAAAAATGTGTATGATTGTTCTTTACTGAAATCAGATCAAGTTGCATTAGCTTGTCTAACCCAGCGACAAAACTTAATTCTCTCTCTCTCTCTCTCTCTCTCTCTCTCTTTGTTGTTACTGTTTACTTTCCTATGTCTCTCTCACTTCTTATACACATTTTTTAACATCTTGGAACTTTTTTTTTTTTCCAAACCGTATCATATACTCCATCTCTCTCTCTCTCTCTCTCTCTCTCTCTCTCTCTCTCTCTCTCTCATTTCCAGTTTTTCCTTTGCTTTCTTTCTCAAATCTTTCTCTTTCTCACTTTTACTCATCTTTAGGACGTCCTTTGTGTTAGGTATTATTGACTGTACTTCATTTCTTCTTTTTCTACTTTCCATTGAATTCTCATTTCTTCCTCCTTTCATTTCTTTTCTCAGAGTCACTGTTCTCTCCTGTTCTCATTTTTCATCCATTAATATTTTCCTTCTTGGGCTCTCAGTCTCCCGTTGACTCATGCCAATTTATTTTTTCTTTCCTATGCTTTCATTTCATCCCAGCCATTCTTTATTGTTCCCCTTATATTTTTTCTTTCCTCTTCCTCCTCAACTCTGTTCGCTACCTATATCTTATTTTTTCTTTCCGTCGTATTTCCTGTCACAGAATGTTATGCCTCTTTTCCCTCCGCATCAAATTCACTGTTCTGTTTTATGCTTCGGCCATCCTACTGATAATTTCCCTTGTCTCGTTTCCTCCATTTTATCGTTTTTCCCCCGTTTTCTTCCCTGACACTTGGAAACTATTCCATTTAACACTTTCTCACTTTTCTTGTATTTATTTTATTTTCTTTCTCATTCCTCCCTATAACAACTAATTCTCATATTTTCTGTCCCCTCCATTTCTATTTCTTTTTATTTTGTCTTCTTTTCTTTGTAATTCATTATCCTTTTATCCACAAATCATATGCAAAGCATATCCCCTTTCTATACCGTTCGGTAACTTTTCTTCCATTATATTTTTGTTTCCCCTTATTATCAATTCCATCTCCCCATTCCTTCCCTTCCCTGATACCGTCTTCTCTGTTTTCTTCTCTCCACTACTTTCCATCTGTATATTTCCACTCTCTTCGCTTTTAATCTGTTCCGATTCTTCTCATTTCTTTTTCCTTTTGTATATTTATCTCTGTGTTCTTAACTCCCTGGCATCCCATTACTACCTCTGCATTCCGTTTTCTCCTTCCTTATCCCTCATATCCACTATTCCTTTTTTTTTTTTTTCCTGTCTTCTCTCCTCTTCCCCTCTCTCCTCGTTCCATCTCTCCCTTCCTTTTTCCTCCCCTGCCTCCCCCTATCTCCACTACTATCCTATCCTCGTTCCCTCCCTCCCCTCCTCTTTCGCTCATCTCTACTTCCCCTCCTTGCCTCCTCTAACTAAGGTCCACTGAGGCAAGAGGAAGGTCGACCCTTGAGTCCAGACCACCATGATTCACTAGAGGCTGACAATGAGAGGAAGAGGAGAGAGAGAGGGAGGGGAGGGAAGGAAGGCTAGTGGAGAGAGAGAGAGAGAGAGAGAGAGAGAGAGATTTAGAAAGAACTGGTGTGTGAGACAGTTAGAGGAGATAAAAGAGGAGAAATAACAGGAATGAGGGAGGAAAAGTCCAAGAACGACGAGAAGGGAGGCTGAGAAGTACCAAGAAGGAGAGAAAAAATACGACTTACACAGAAAATTGATAACTTCGGCAAGACAATAGGGAGGTACACACGAAGAGAGGAAGTAAAAGAGGGAAGTAAGGGTAGAAGTAGGGACTGAGAGAAGGAAGAGAGAAAAGAAGAAAGGTGGAAGGGAAGGGAGAGAGAGAGAGAGAGAGAGAGAGAGAGAGAGAGAGGGAGAGCTGTGTACAAGGCGGAGAAGAAGAAGAAAGGGAAGAGAGGAAAAGACGAGAGAGATAGAATGAGAGACAAGTGAGAAAGAATTGGGTGAAAGAAGAAGGAAAGGAGAGAGGAAAATACAGGGAAAAAAGAAGTATGTGGGTAAGGGAGGAAGGAACGTTGGATGAAAGGAATGTGAAAGGAAGATAATTGGGAGAAATAATGTCAGTATTAGTAGCAAGGTAGGATCGAGGGGAAAAAAAGAAGGAAGGAAAATGGTTAGGAAAATGGTAAGGATGAAAGGAAAAAGGAAGAGAAGAATGAAGTGAAAGAAATGAAAGAAAAAAAAAAAAGGAAGAACGAGGGGAAAAGAAGCATGGAAGTGAGAGATTAAAGACTGAAGTCAATGTTTAATGGACTAAAACGTTTTCACTTCCATCGTCCTCTTAAAATATGACTCAAATGAAGTTCTGACGTTTTCCCAGGGAGGCTTTAAATTGCTCTCTCTCTCTCTTTCTCTCTCTCTCTCTCTCTCTCTCTCTCTCTCTCTCTCTCTCTCTCTCTCTCTCTCTCCTTAACTTTACTGTTATTTTCTTGAACTGTAACGCGTTCAAAATCTTGATGTGCTCAGTATTAGTCTCGTTTCTCCTTGACTTATCTGTTCTCCTTAGGGAAAGCCTCTCGACGCATAAGGGTTAGTTAACGTCTCTTTTTTACCTCTTTATATCACTGTCGCCCTTCAGCTTAATTGAAGCATCTGGTGGTATCAATAAAAAAAAAAAAAAGCGTCTTTAGCCTAAGAAAACATTACACCAATGCAGGTTTACCTAATGATTTATTTAGGATTTGAAGTGGTATACTCAAGATGGAGATATTAAAGTCACTGTATTCACTATGGTGGAATAATCACTTTGGTTGCATTCTCATTATGTTGAAATACATACTGTGGAAGTATGCTCATTATAAATCATAATCGCCATGGATGAATCTTTAGTTTTCTCTTACTCACCTACAAGAAAAGAGAAGTGAAATTAATACATCTTGTTGTGAATATTAGTGCATGAATCGAGATGGTAAATGTTTTCTTCTCTATTTCATCAGTGGGTAAGATGACTAGATTCTCTCTCTCTCTCTCTCTCTCTCTCTCTCTCTCTCTCTCTCTCTCACACACACACACACACACACACACGTCTTCATTCAAGTCTTTAGCAGACGAACATTAACAGTATTAGAAATCGTATTAAAACTACCATCTTCCCCTTTGGTATAATCTTGATTACGAATGCACAGCATTTTGCACGAAGCGTATAATTACATCCACGAACAAAGTGGGAGGAAGGATATATATTCACCAATGTCTCTTTGCTGCTTGATTGTGTATGAGAAATTAACAAAAAAAATGTTAGCATGATTAAATATAATCTTGTGCGTAGTTTGGCACTAGGTCAAGGAAGACTTGATTACATAATCTATCTATCTACCTATAGCCCGACGCCCTAATCCCGCAAAGGGTGGCCGCAGACAAAACGCCTCCAAGTCGCTCTGTCACCCACCATTTGACTACCCTCCCCCAAACTCACCCCCGCCCCTCCCTCATATACATCTCAACTCCATCCCTCCACCTCATCCTCGGTCTAATACTGAGGTGAAACTAGCTCGAAAGACTGCGTAAAACTGACATTTTATTGGCGCTGACGGAGGGTAGCGCTCTCTGAAACTGTGTAACAGGGCAAAATAAGATCGTTGAGTTATCTGACTGTGTGATCCCGTAAACTTATTTGCCTCGTAGGAAAAAAGGAATCACAGCAATAAAAACAAATTTTATTCTCGTTGGCGGAGGTACGCACTGCCTGTTCGCTTTCTTCTTTCACAGATATCAGTCACCACCTGCCCAACATACGGTCTTATAAATCATCCTCAGCAAGAGAACGTCTTATATTTTATTTTGCTCTTTTCTGACGCTGGGATAGCGTATTTGTACAAGAAAGGCAGGATATAGGCATCGGTAGCTCCTTCATTAGTCTGGATAACGCCAGATGAATATGATGAAAAACTCGCAGGGTTTTCGAATCCAATTAAAGCAGGAGTAATTAGAAGTTATTATTCGTCTGAGTCACTTATTTCAAGCAACCAACAGAAAGCAAATTCTAGCCAATAGCCGTATTTCAGATGACAAAGAAAGCCTTGCAGCACCACTTCCCTAGCGATTTATTTTGGACATTTCACCGAAGTATTTTCTTTTGTGCTGTATAGCTTTATAATCGACGCAGTTTGCATTAATATCCCAGAAGATGATACTGCTGTGCAATGTGACGAACATGTCGCTGACGAAGAGATGTTTCAAAATATTCTAAGTGACTTCAATGCAGCTTTTAATCCAGGGTTTGGAAGATCGGAATGAGAGGGTGAGGGAAGGTGTCAGAGTTCCGCGTTGAGAAGTGAGGCACAGTGCTGACATGGAGAGTTTAAATGGCATGGGTCATGACAAATGCACACAGACAGTAAATAACAACCTGACAGCAACACACACACACACACACACACACACACACACACACTTACTTAAATCGGTCCTTCTACTACAGAAGATGACGGCTACTATACTCACTAAGATGGTGTATTTACCAGTCTTTGGTGTCAACCTGTGTGCCTGTGCAGACTAATTCTGGATCCGCAAACTTTGCCACACAGTTGGCATATCGTGCCTGGGTTTGCTAGGAGAACTTTGTTTTGGTTGCCTCAGTTGTCCACACTCTCTTCTGTAGGCAAGGAGCATTGGCTCAAATTCGAAGCGAACCTTGAAAAAAATTAGAGAAAGCTGATTTTTTCAGGAAAGCTATTTGGAAGCATGCTAAGTCGAATCAACAAACAGTCTAAACATTTCACATGACAAAAATCCAAGATGGCCGCAAACGGCATGGGACCTATTAGCTTTGGCACCAGAAGTCACAGATGGTCATGTAATACCTACCTCTTTTTAGGGGTTTTTAGGTTTAAGAAAATCATTTTTACCATTATTTCAATTATTTATTGACGTACATTCAAGATATGATCAAGGTAAAGTAATGCACCATTTTAAACAAAATGGTAAATTCAACACAGTAACAGTCAACAACCAGCACAAACTTTTGCCAGCTTGAGTTATTAAAATACTTCTAAATAAAACATTATTTTTTGTATCATAACTATTTATAGTCACAACTATATCATGGGGACTCAGTATCTTCTTCATCAGCTGGGCATGATGTAGCACAAGATTGGCCAATACACGAGGTACACATAAGTGTACAGTAGAGTCCTGCTTTCCGACACTTGCATCTCATGCCACACATTTGTTTACACTCATATGACATAAATGAGAAGAACATGCTCTGTTACTGCTGATCTGGCAATCAAAATGGGATTGAGTGTTCCATCTTGAAGCTCCCAACCCCAGTCAGTGGGATTTTGATTCTCAACATTGCCTAACCACTCCTGAACTGCAAAGTAGACTCGATATAGGTGGAACTTTGCGGCTGAGGATGTGGGAAGTAGGGACTGAAGGTGGGAGCTGGTGGATGCTTTGCTCATCCTCTGCATGTACTGTACAAATCTCAGCTTATCAAGTGTTGAACATGTCAGATTGGCATTATATAACTCCAGTAAGACTATTTCCCCCACTCTGGCTACCCTCTTCATGACTGGCATTACTCTTCTTAAACACATTCATTGTACTCAACTCCTCGCTTTCACAGCCTGTCATGGCCTTCTTTTTGCCAATGCCATATAAGGCAGAGACTGTGTCACATCCGGTTTTAGCGTGTGCAATCAATATGTGTTGTTAGGTGTGTGGATGCTTTGCCTGCTGGATGTTGTGTATGCAATAAATGAAGTCTCTTGCATGCTGCATGTAGATATTGTCTGTTGTGGCCCTGTCAACCAACATGACAAGCAAATCTGTATCTTTTGCCACAAGTACAACAGCTCGTGCGATATTCCCAATGAATAAATGTCAATGCTGCACTGCTTATTAAGGAGTCAGCATCAACATGACTATGACAGCAAGCATTGCCTTCAGATGTAAGCCGGTCCTTCAGCTTACTGATCAACCATGACTTGCTGTTATGATTTGCTAAAATGGAGCATTGATTGCCCGTGACTGATGTGTTGAAATCAAACACTATGTCTGCAGAGACATTTGCATCAGTGCAGCAGTTCTCTTCAGCTGCCTTGATTGACAGGGTAAGATTTGTGTAGCCATCCAAGCAGACAGTGCAATCTTTGTGACAGTTATTGGTACTGACAACGTGATTCACAATGCTGTCACACACATCACCATACGTGCAGTCCACAAGCCCTGTCACATTTTGCAGTAAATGAACTTAAGAGCTTCAGTGGATATTTGGATTACTGGAGCTTTCAGCACCTTGGCAAGACCACTTTTTTCGTTTTTGTACCCTTGTCAGATAGTGCTGGTGGCTGTTTGCTGAACTCACTTTTAAGTGATTCTCCATATCTGATCGGTTCATTATCACACATGTGACCCGCATGAAGAGTAATGTGGGGTTGACCTCAAAGTCTTAGCCACAGACAGGGCAGTAAAGGTTGCAGCATCAATAGGTATAACCTTGTCACTCCTTTTGAGCTTAACATAGGCGTAGTTCAGGCCAGTGATAAGTGCAGCTGTCTCCTCTGATTTGACTGCACAATCTGCCTTAGCAAATATAGATGCCACAACTCCAGTATCAAAGCAGACCAGTCTCTCGCTGTATCCACCTGTGTAGGCAAATAGCAAATGATGTGATAGGCGATTTCGAAAGGTGAGTAAGAGTCTGCTATTACACGCAACTGTGGAATCCCGGAAGTCTGTGTACTGGTCAACTGTCTGAGAATATAGACCACAGAAAGCCTCTAGTAACTCACAAGCAGGAACTGTTTGTGGCAGGACATGGACCATGTTGGATTGTGTACTGCCAGTAATTCCAGCACATGTGCTGGACCTCAATGTGTTTTCAGCATTTGCATCAACACCTGCTCATTTGTCTGGTCAGCAAAGCCAGCATTTTGAATGCATGTATTTACAGACTCTACCCAAGTATCAGCTTGCTCCATCACCTTGGCTGCAACAGATGATAATAGTTTAGTTTTTGCTGCGTCATGAGTCACCTCATGTTGGTCCTTTGGTTGTTTGGCGACCTTACTTTAGTCCACATATTTCCCACAGTCAAGACAGTCTTGTGAATGGCATGTGATTTTCTTATGTACTTGCCTCTCCTATTCTTTGGACTCCCTTTATCGCTTCTTTATGTATGATGATATGACGTAATGTTCTTTATGAGCTGGAATTGGCATTACTTTAGATAATAGCTTTTCATCAAGTCCATCCCTCAGATCAGCAATGTTCAATATGCTAGGTAAGCTTTTTCTGTGACAGTATTACGGTCAGCTTATCACAAAAATCACAAAGATCACACTGTTCTTGTTCTGGCATCTCGTTCCATCCAAGCTACTTCTGTGCCACTCTGTACTTCTGCCTCTGCAGTTCAGTCTGTATATAACTTGAAAAATAAAAACATCTGATAATGTAGACTCTAGTTTATAAATTCATAGCAAAATTATCAATACAGATTTCTAATTTTCTGCATTTGCTGCACGTTGTTTGTGTATATCAGAGATTTAAAATTCTTATAATAATAGCAGAAATGGATTTATCACTCTGTAAAGCCTACAAAAGGTGGTAGTACATGACCGTTTGTGAAATTTATTCGCTAAGCTATATACGCACCCCATGCCAATAGTGGCCATCTTGAATTCTTTGTCCCACACTGTTAGCTTACGCTGTGTATTTAGAATGTTTGTTGATTTTGACACAGGAGGGTTCTATGTAGCTTTTCTGAAAAAAATCAGCTCTCTTGATTTTTTTTCCAGGTGTATCCTTAATGCTCCTGGGCTGGGCTACTGGCCAGGTTCAAAGCATCTTCAAGATGAATGACTCCCTTCCTGCAGAGGACACAACATTGTTTTCTCTGAAAGGCACTGGTTTCAAGATCATTTGGTATGATGTTGCATTTCTCCAGAGATGTCTTTATATCTCTTCTTCTGTCCCCCTGGGTTGTGACATGCTCTATAGAGTTGGCAATACAGAACCTGATGGGGAAGGCGGTGCTCAGGCGTGTGAAACACGTGTCCAATCCATCTATGCAGTTTCTTAACCAGCATGGTTTCTCTGCTGGTTGACTTTGCCCTGTGGAGAATTTTTAAGTGAGAGACTTTATCCTCTCAGTCAAAGGATGCCTTTAAACATCGGATGTGAAAAGACTCAAGATGTTTGATGCAATGCTGATAAATATTCCAGGATTTAGCACGGTAAAAGAGGGTGGAGAGGCTTTCATCTGTATATACTGATATCTTCCTCTCAATTTTCATGTTGGTGTTTTCAAAGACTCTAATCTAAGATGCCCAAAAGAGGCTGAGGTGTGGTTAATTTGTGCAAGGACTTCTGCATCAATGTTATGTTTATTTGTGAGCACGTTTTCAGGATAAGTAAAATTCTCCACCTGTTTTACATTTTTACCATCAATATGAAATGCAAGAGGTTCTGCTGTGTTGTTTCTCTGATATATTACTTCTGTTTTATTGACAATTATTCAGAGTCCATTGCATGGTATGTTCGAAACGATGGTGAGACTCCATTGTAGGGCTTCTGGGGTAAGTGCAAGGAGTGTACAGTCATCAGCATATTGCAACTCTAGGAAACGAGCTATTTCAGTCGTTTATTATGCTTGAAGACATCTGAGATTAAATAAGATACCATACAGATGGAACAGGATTTTTATTCCATCATCAAGGTTCATTTGTTGTTGACTTAAAAGGGTGACTGCAGTTAAATAGATGTTGAATATGATAGTAGCCGGGACACATCCTTGTTTTATATTCACATCCACATTGAAGGGTTTGAAAATGCTTCCACCAGTGAACACACGAGCATTCATGTTGGTAAGCAGGCCTTTTGGGATGGTATGAAATTTGTTTGGAACTCCAAGTTTTGAAAGAGCATTCCATAAAGTCCTCTGCTGACAATGTCACATGCTTCTACAAGATCGATGAATTTAATATACAAGTCACAGTTCTGCTCACGACATTTCTCTTGCATCTGTTGGGGAAGAAAGATCATTTCACAGGAATTTTGTTCCTTCCAAAATCCACGTTGTGTTCAAGGAAGTGTTAACTCAGTCAAATGTTCTGGCAGAATGGATAACATTATCTTGGCTATTACTTTGTAAGCATTAACAAGGAGGGAGCTATCTGTACTACTATCATAATTTGAGTCACCTTGTTTCTTCTTGTAGATGATTACAGTATCAGAAGAAGGCCACTGATATGGAATTTGTTCTTGGTTCCAGATAGTCAGTATGAGAATATGGAGACACTGATGATGCAACTGGACACCCTCTTTGATCAGTTAAGATGGTATGCCATCAGGACTATGACTTTTGTTACATTTTAGAGATCGGATGGCCTGAACCATTTCTGCAAGTGCAGATAGGACTTCAAGATCTCCCACTTGAGGGGCATTTGGGATGTTATCAAGGATATTGTGCTCTACCGGGTTTCTTCAATTCAGTTAGGTGTTGAAATGTTGCGCCCATCTTTCTAGGATTGCTTGCATGTCTTTCAGGAGTTCTCCCCTGGCTGATCAGTCAGGGTTTATGTTGTGTTTGGTTGGCCCATAGATAATTCTAATGGAGTTGTCGAGCCCATGTTGGTCATTTATATCAGCCAGTCTTTGCAGCTCTTTTCATTGCTCACTCCACCATTTGTTCTCCATGTTATGCAGTTTTCTCTGAGTTTCACTTCTGAGATTCTGGAATTCAGTTATTAGGGTTAAGGAGCTAGGATGAGCCAACCAGTTGTTATGTGCTCCATTCTTCATTGCAAGGTCGTGTATGCCCTCAACATTTTCATCAGACCAGTCTTTATGGCAGTGAGTGGAAAAGCCTAGGGTTTCTTTTGCAGTGCTCTGGAGCAGTCTCTTAATGTTTTGCCATGCTGGTTCTAAGTTTGTTGCATTGTTGTTTGGATGAAGTGGTGGAGATTGAGAGAGCTGGTCTGTAATAGTCCAGAGGAGGGTGTTACAAGTTGCCACTTAATTTAAACTACTACAATTTAGTTTCTTGGTGGATGGTCTGTGGCACATTAATGAGCATATGACTAGTTCCAGTTTGATAACTATAAGGGTATGGTCTGTTGAGCTCTCATCATCTGTCCCAGTTCTGGTTATAGGAACTTCTCTTCGATCTCCTTGTCTTAAAATGACATTGTAAATTAGGTGCTAATGTCTAGATTGTGGGTGCGTCCTTGTTGTCTTGTGTTTATTCTTAAGTTGAAAAATAGTTTGGTGATGACCAGACTATGTTCTAAGCACAAGGAAAACGGTCTATAGCCATTGTTATTCATATTACCAACACCATGACAGCCTATGCCTGGCCAGACGTGATAATCTTTTCCTACTCCGGCATTAAAATCTCCGAGCAGGATCAGTTTGTCATTAGGTGGTATAGAGTAAATGGTAGCATCCATAGAGTCATAAAAGGAATCTTTGATGGTGTCTTCATAAACAAGTATTGGGGCACAGGCACTGATGAATGTTGCATAATGGCCTTTAGAGAGTGGTATGTGCCAATACATCAGCCTCTGATAAGCCCATAGATGTTTCTTGAATATTCTGTAGTAAGTTGTTTCGGACCGCAAAACCAGTACCACGGTTCCTTCTTATGTTCTCCTGAAATAAGTATGCCCTTCCCATGCTTCTGTTAGGTTGCCCTCTTCTGAGAGGCGAGTCTCAGACATGGCAACAATGTCATTTTTTTTTTTTTTTTTCAGTTCATGGGCAATAAAGGCATTTCTACAGCATGGCCGTGTGTCATGGTCAGTATCAAGCAAGGTTCATTTATTCCAGGTAGCAAGAGTCAAAATTATTCTTTTGGTTTCTCAACTGCAGTGTGGGATGCCTTGATAGACATGCTTATCTGCCCATGTGGTGCGGAGCAGCAAATGTTTGGGTTACCTTTTCTAATTTCCTTCCAGTTAGGGTAAGCAGTTGGGCATCCTTTTCCAGCTGCTTAGTTGCACTGGATGCTGTCGAATGCATGACCTGCCCCTATGACATCATGCCAGCGACCACTGGGTCGATGCCAGCTATGTGCAGGAGTCAAGCTCTCGACTTCCAGCCACATCCATGACCTGTCACTGTCACCCCGTCCTGTTGTCATAGGTCTTTTGATTTTGATGAAAGATGAAATGGAAAGTGAGTATAGCAGTGGGCTTGTACAATGAATGGCTTTGGTGTGATGGTGAGAGTGCCCAGTCCTCATGACTTGGCCCTTCTCAACCTGTGATGGTGGCATGAAGATTCACGATGATCGTCTAATAAGTAGGGTTGCACGAGTCTACCAGGAGCTCTGTATGTCAAGCGCCGCCTTCCGTGGGACTTCACTCACGGATTTTTCATTCTGGGTTTACTCCCGTAGCCTTAACCCACCCAAGGGCAATCCACAAGGCAGTGGACCTGGGAACACGTAGTCTGACCCCTCACTGATGGCCCCTCCACCATGGGTAACCCTCTCCTCCTGTTGAGTCCAGGGTGCCTGGTATGGCCAACCAGATTTACGGGGTACGCAAGACCCCCACCACGCCAAGGTGGTTCCCGTGGACACAGACACAGACACAGACACACACACACACACACACACACACACACACACACACACACACACACACACACACACACTTCTTTTACCCTTCTCTTTCATTCTTGTCTCCTGTTGCGGCCCCACTTTAATCGCTTCCACTCATCTATAATGCCGTCTCTTCCCGTTTCTTCCGTCCTTAATCCTTTCCTTTCTTTTGGCTTGTCTGTTCTTTAGCATCTTTATTTCTCCAACATCGCTCCATGACTTTGTTCCTTCATTTTCTTTTTCCAGATGCATAAATCCTTCCTTATCTTCCCTGCGCATTCCTTCTCCTCCATTCCCTTCCCTCAAATCACTCCCTGTTCCTCCTTCCCTTCCTGTCTTCTTCGTTTCTTCTATCATTCTTCCCAGTTCTCCTCCTTCCCACCCACTCATTTCTCCATCCTATCTTCCTTTCTCCATTTTTTCATTCCTTTTGTCCTTTTTTTCTTTCTTCTCTCTGCCCTTGTATTTTCTGTCATTCTTAGGGTTTTTTACTTTCATTTGATGCTGAACTAACATATTTCTCCACATAGCATGTACTGTATTCTCTCTCTCTCTCTCTCTCTCTCTCTCTCTCTCTCTCTCTCTCTCTCTCTCTCTCTCTCTCTCTCTCTCTCTCTCTCCTCATAATCATCTATAATTAGAGACAAACGACTGCAATTTAAAAGTTTAATAATGTGGGGAAGGCAAGCCCCTAATACTGCCGCAAAGTTATGGAACGCCTGTGGGTACTACATCTCACCAGCTTGCATCCAACATAAGGAAGAGCAGTTAACAATGATACAGAGAAGATAGACATATTCCTTCTTCGGCACGTTGTTCAGAATTTATGAGCAGATATTTTACAGCTATTTAACCATTAAATATTTGTGTTTTTAGACCTAGGTCCCCATAGTTTGCGAATTATGGCCGTCACATACAGCAAGGTTGAAAATGGTCTGTGTGATTCTTACACATCTCTTCCTGCGTTTGTTTCCTTGTTTTTGTTCTTCGTCTGTATCTGTATAGAAAAAAATCGGTCTCTCTCTCTCTCTCTCTCTCTCTCTCTCTCTCTTTCTCTCTCAGTCTATCTTTCTATCTATTTGCTCTAACTAGATACCTGTCTGTCTGGCCCTCTAACTCTTTACCTCTCTATCTATCTGCTCAAATATATTCCAGCTTATCTATCAATCTATATCTTCAGTTCATGGTGTCCTTTTTTTTTTTTCTTGTTTGAAGTCCTGTGTTTTTTCCTCCTTCCTTTCTCCTATCAGTCATGTACGAGTATCTCGGAGCCATCTGTAGCCTACCCTCCCTTTTTGATTCACTTAAGTCAGTCACTCATCCCTCTTGGCCTCCTCTTCTTCTTCTTCTTTTCCTCCATTACCTTGTCCCTTTCTGTTTTCCTTTTTGCCTTCTATTTCACTTCCCTCCCCCACCTCTTCCTATTCCTTGTTTAATTTTCTACTTTCCTTTTTTTTTTTTTTCTCCTTCTCACTTTTTCCTGCCAGCGTTGGCTGGAGGGATTGCTGGCAGGAAAAATCCTATACTTTGCTATCACTGTCTCTGACTCATAGAACAGATGCCATAGTTATAACAAAGGGCCTGGAAAAAAGACCAATAAATCTGTTACTCTCTGTCTTCCTTTATTTATAACTTATATTATAACCTCTCTTATAGACTCCCTTCTCCCTCCCTTACCGCTATTCAGTCTTTACTGTCTCGTCCTTTACCTATCATGCCTTTTTTCCATTGTTTCCCTTTTCCTGCAGTTAAAATGTTTTCGTAACCGGCTGAACTCAGCAGATAATCTCGTTATAAACCAACTGACCTCCTTTTTTTTTTTTTTTTCCCTTTGTTCTTGCCCTTCCTGTATAGCTCTTGGCAAAGGAAAATCGTTACTTCCCTTGTCCAGATTACTTTGAAATTTTAGGTGGAAAACTCAAACCTAACAATCTCTCCAGATCTCCACACCATTACCATTCTTCATTTTCCTTAGGTTTCTTTTTCCCCCTTCTTCCTCTTTCTCACATTTTCCCTTCCTTTCCCTCTCTCTCACTACTTACCTCTCTTATCTCTAACATGGCCTCCTCCTCTCCTCCGTCCTTCCCACTTTTACTTTACTCCTTTCTCCCGCTTTTCTTCCTCACTCTCACGCTTTGTCTCTTTTTTTTTCTCCCTGCCTCAACTCGCTCTCCCAAGGTTATCCTTGATGCTTCCTTCCTCTTACACTTTGTCTTCCTTCTCTCCTATACTTCCTTTCGTCCTAATCCTCAACACTTTTCTCTCCCATACCTCCCTCCCTGCCACTCTTAATTCTCTTCTGACACCGTTTCCTCCCTGCTATCGGTTTCTTACCTCTTTTCTCGCTCCCTTTCCTCCCGTCCCTCCGCTCATTGCACTCTCTCTCCCTCACCTCCCGTCCCTCCTCTCATTCCATTCTCTCTCCCTTACCTGCGTTTTATTTTAATATTTTACCTCTATCCTTATGCCACTTAATTCTCTCCTTTTACACTTTACATCTTTTCTTTCCCCCTTCCATCCTGTCCATATCTGTCTTCTTCCTTGCCTCTCTCCCTCGCCTCTCACAACTTTCCTCCTACCCGTTCTTTTCTTTTTCTCCTTTATCTCCCTCCGTTTCTCTCCTAGCGTCTTTTTCTCCAGTATATTTCTTCCCATCATTGCTTTACTCATTTTCCTTTTTCACCTTCCTCTTCGCCCTCCACGAAATGGTGTCAAGAACGTCCATGACATGTGTATGCAAAGGGTATCCCCGTAAAAGAAAAAAAAAAATGGAAGGGGAACTTACAGTGCACTACCCTCCTCCACCAATTAAGGACGTGTGACCCTGACGCTCGACAACTTACTCTCAAAATCAAACAAGTGGTGCGAGGCACAACAAACCTCGCCCTAAAACGGTTATTTTATATTCAACCGTTTTCAACTTACAGCCCGCTGAAAATCTGTGCTTTTGCGTTTGACCTTTCAAGGTCACTCAAGGTCAAAGGTCTTGGTGCTAAATGAAAGCCCATATGAGACTTTCTAAATCTTGATAATAGTAATTATCTCTATCATCAACCAGTTTCAAGTTATATCCCCCTGAATATCCGTAAACTTGAGTTTTACATTTCAATGTCACTTAAGGTCATCGCATCAATGAGAAGCCCATCTGGGACTTCCTCTATGTTGATAATAGTAAATATCTTTCTGCAACCAGTTTCGATTTATAGCCCCGTGAATATCCGTGACCTTGAATTTGACCTATCAAGGTCACTCGAAGTCAAAGGTCTTGGCGCCAAATGAAAACCCATATGGGAGTTCCTTTATGTTGATAATGGTAAATATCTCTAACTTCAACCAGTTTCAAGTTAGAGCCCACTGAAAATCCGTGACCTTGATTATGGCCTTTCAGGGTCACTCGAATGCCTCCAAAAGTTAATCACTTTCTTTTGGGACCAATGCCCAAATATCCTGAAAGATTCATGAAATTTCATTCTGCCGTTTTCCGTAATTTTGCTAAGAAAGATACAAAGTAATAAAAAAAATAAATTCGACCAAAAACAATTCAGTACCTCCCTGGACGCCATCCGGGCATGGTAATTATTTCCCATTTGTTTTACCATCGACCTTCCAACATCTTTGGTCCACATCATATAAACTGTTTGAGCAGACTTTGTCCAGTGACCTTGATCTTGACCTCTCTTTGACCTTGCCCTTTGACTGTATTCAAAATCGACCTTCTTTATTCTTTTGTTGAGATGAGACGTATATCTAAGTCCACGAATTCGAACAATGTCGCTACACAAAACGCATCGTCTGGTGATGACAAGAATAAAATGGTACGCGAGGACAGTAGACTGGCTACTCAAGTTTTCTCAAGCTTGTCAGTCACCCTCTGCCAAATAAAACCGTGTGATATTATGTGCAACAGAATACTAGAGTTTTTCCGATCATATGAGGGCTATCAGTGAAAGTATTAACTAGTCAGGTTCCTTTGACTCAGTCTCCGACGAATCAATTCCTCTCCTGTCAGCTTTAGTAGAATAGTTGATTTGCCTCGAGCAAGGGAGGGTTATTAGTGAAAGTATTTATTCTTTCAGACTGCTATATCTCGCTTTCTGACGAAACAATTCGTTTTGCGGTAGTTTAGATAGAATAGCTGAATTACCCAGACCACGAGAGAGTTAAGGAAGGGAGGTTGGCTTCTCTAAACTTTTGCCGGAAATCTCTCTCTCTCTTTCTCTCTTTCTCTCTCTCTCTCTCTCTCTCTCTCTCTCTGGGCATAGGCTGAGCAGTTCGCTCTTAATATATTCGCGACATACACCTTCCCTGGTAATTACTTGGACACTAATTACCTCAGTCCTTACTGGAAACATGGTATGGCTTGCCATTCAGGACTGACATAATGATATTAGTGGAAGTGGTTAGACATGTAGGTAGGTTTTAGTGAAAAGCAGTTTAGCTTGAAAGATTTGATTCATGCTATGGGAGTATCTAGTAGTGAAGGGATTAATGAGAGCCATATCTAGAGAGAGAGAGAGAGAGAAAGAGAGAGAGGAGGAAGTAGGGAGGAAAGAACGAGAAAGGCCGAAGATTGGAGGAACTATCACTTAGCAGAACTAATAAATGCGCATGGTATGAGGACATGAAGGGCACAACACATAACAGTTTGTAGCGTTTGGTACGCTGCTGTAAGTACAGGACACTAAAGCCCAATATTTTCGATGATTTCCAAGGAGTGACCCCAGTAGGAGAAGTATTGTCATGTGAAATCAACAAAACACTTTGAATAGACTGGCTTTCTATACTGACCTCGCTGCTTTTCCATGCATTATGGTTGACACCATAATTTTACTTTGATTCTTCGGTAAAAGTCTAGCTTAGCTTGGAATGTTTTTCCTAAACACACACACAGACACACACACCTCTATTTTGCCGGGAATATAGATACACACACACACACACACACACACACACACACACACACACACACACACACACACACACACGTCTATTTTGCCGGGAGTACAGGTAAACGAAATTAATACATTCGACCTAAACAAAGACAACAATAAGTAATAAAAACAAGTAACGTACACCATACAAATCTACCCTAACACTATTCTCTGTTTAACCTACTGCATCTTCTTAACCAAGACTTTTCTTCCAACTCTCCACTCTGTTAATAAAGTAAAGTGTAAAGAGGAAGAGGCAGAGTGAGAACCGGGAGAAAAGGGTAGGTTGCAGTTACCTTAGTGTGAGGAGAGATGAGTAAAAGCATATAAACTAGGGAACGCAGCAATAATTTCATTTTTAGTTTTGCAGCCATAAACTTCAGTCATTCTGGTTGCATCTCAGTTCACTTCCAAATTCCTTTAAATTAAGAAGTCTGTTCCAAGTTGAATAAAGTTGCCTGAAGGAATATAGAACTCGATGTCACCACACGGAAAGTCTGTCTATCTATTGCCAGACTCCCTAATCCCGTAAGGGGTGGCCACAAACAAATCGCCTCCATGTCGCCCTGTCCCCCTCCATTTCGTTGTCCTGCTCCCAGATCACACACCCCTCTCTCATATACCTCTCCACTCCATCCCTGCATCTCATCCTTGGCCTCCCCCTCCCTCCCCCCCCTTCCATCTCATCCACACACACTCTCCTCGTCAGTCTCTCATTCGCCATCCTCTCCACATGGCCAAACCATCTCAGTGTGTTTCTCCTAATGCTTCCTATCACATCCACATCCACACCACAACGCTTCTTCACTTCTTCATTTGTCAGTGTGTCTCTCCATGTGACTCCACATGCTCCTCTCAAATAACTCATTTCCACCGCTCTCGCTCTTGACTTCTGTCCCTCCAACAAGGTCCAAGCTTCACTTTCATACGATAGAGTCGGTAACACATTATTGTGATGTAGATCTTTTTCACTTCCATGCTCACTGCCCTGTTTCTTATCACTGCTTTCAAGGAACCAGCAATCTTTCTTCCCTGTTGTACCCTTTCAAGCACTTCATCCTCTAAACTTCCATCCCTACTCATCACACTACCCAAGTACTTAAACGCACTCACATTTTCCATTTCCTCCTCATCCACCCTCACTGTACATTCACTAACGTCACTTCTCTCGAAGACCATAACTTTACTCTTCCCTACATTCACCTTTAGATTACGTTTCTTACACTCTCTTCCAAACTCATTCTCCAAACCTTGCAGCTCCCCTTCGTCTTCACCTAACAACGCAGTATCATCTGCAAACAACAGTACAGGGAGTTTCCAAACGCCGCCCTCTCTCACTAGGGCCGCTCCAACATTCACTGTCCTACCTTGTATCTCTTTTATAACCCTATCCATACACAGATTGAACAACCATAGAGACATGACACATCTTTGTTTCAATCCGACCTTCATGTAGCAAAACTCACCCAGTTCACTATTCGCACGCATACTCTTCACGGCCTTCAACAACTTCCCGTCTACTCCATATATATATTATTAATACTTTCCACAATCCTTGTCTATCCACCCTGTCATATGCTTTCCCCATATCCATGAAGGCCTCATACAACTTCTTTCCCTTCTCTAGAAACTTTTCCACTAAAGATCTAAGAATGAATATCTGGTCTACACAACCTCTTCCCTTCCTAGAACCTCTCTATTTTTGCCCAGCTAATTCCTCTGTTATTTTCCTAACTCTGTCAATAAGTATCCTACCATACACTCTCCTATTACACTAAGAAGATAAATGTCTCTATGATTACCACACACTTCTTTTTCATCTTTCCTTTGTACAGGGAAATAATTATACCTGACTTCCAATACCCCGGGACTCTACCTTCCTTCCAGGCCAATCTGCACATCTTCCACATCCATTGTACTACTATACCCCATACTTCAGGATTTCACCACACACTCCATTAATTCCTTGGGCTTTCGCCATTTTAACTTTCGTCATTGCTTCCACAACTTCCATCCTACTGATTTCTTCTCCTCTCACCTCCCTCTTTCTCCCAGCCATTCCCCTACCACTTATACTCGCATTACTTTCATTCTCTGTGTTCAACAATTCCTTGAAGTGCTCACTCCATTTGCTCACTTTTTCTCCCTTCTTCACTAGCAATCTACCATTTTTATTTTTCACTCCCAAGCTAACTGTTTTGGCACCCTGTCAAACTCTCTTCACCTTTTTCCAGAAAATTTTCTTACATTCCGTCCACTTTACGCTCAAGTTCCTTCCAAATTCCTCATCCACTCTCTTCTTATTCTCTCTTACTAATCTTTTCACCTCTCTCTTCCTCTCTACATGTATCTCTCTCTTCCGTCTCTCAACTTCTTCCAGGCCCCTGTTTCTCATCCAATCACTAAAAGCTTTCTTCTTTTGTGCCACATCCTCTCTCACCTCTTCATTCCACCATGCTGTTCCCTGCACCCTCTTTCATCTTCTCTTTACCCCGCACGAAAAGTGCTTATAGAAACTGCCTCCAACTCCTTCACTATGAGAGATTTCCCAGAAACCAAAGATAAAAACTGGAGGTGGCAGGAACGTAATAAAAAGGTACGTCATTGTTTTGAACCTGTTAAATGAAGGCCGTTTGTAAGAATCAGAAGCTAAAAGAACGGCCTAAGGGAAACCAGTGGACTATCACAGTTATCAGTTCTGTATGGCATGTTTGTTATGCATGTCCAATCAGTATTTTGATTACCCTTCCGTGGGATGAGGGACGTAACCAGTCCGACATGAAGCGACTTCGATCTCTGGCTGGGACAAGGAATTATCTGATTAAACATGATTAAGTAAATTTCGTTAAATATAAACTTTCCATATCATCCGCAAGGCCCACTGACATGTCATAAAAACACCCACTCTAATACCACTGAATCAGTCCTGAGGGAAGCAATGACATATAAAAAAATAAATAAATAAAAATAAACATTCTAATAACACTGAACCAATCTCGATTGAGAAAGACCTAACATGTAATTAATATGGACGGTGGATATTAACATCAAAATGGCTATCCAGCAGGGCCTCAGAGAACAGACTGTCAACTCTATGCCCATAGTGCGACACAAAGGGAAAAACAGGTAAACTTATCGACTGCTACAATCTTGTCAAAGCCAATACTTGTCTCAACTAAAGGCCAGGTTTTTGCGAAGTACTCACCAGGTCCTGAGAAAATAGTTATTATTCCTCCGCCCATCTATGGTGAAGGAGGCATTAAGTGATTGTTCTGTCTGTCCATGCGTACATGGGTGAATGCGTGCATGTGTGGGTAAATGGGTCTGTAAAACACTTGTGGGTGTGATATCCTGAACAATTTGGCTGATTTCCACCAAACTTTTGTCAGTGGTGTAGTATGAGATCATGAACTGATTAGGTCCGCTAGGACAAGAGGCCAAAAGTGAAGGTCATATATATGTGGTCAAGTTAGTTAATCCTTGTGGATGCGATATCTCCTGAACCCCTTGTCGGATTTCGACCAAGCTTTTGTCATGGATACAGTATGAAGGGGTGATGATCTGATTAGGTCAGCAAGGTCAAGGAGTCAAAGGTCAAGTTCATATGGGTTTGGGCACGATATCTCCTGAACCCCCAAACAGATTTCAGCCAAACTTTTCTCAGTGATTCTGTATGAAGGGATGAAGATCTGATTAGGTCACCAAGGTCAATGGGTCAAAAAGTCAAGTTCATTATGGGTGTGGGCACGATATCTCATGATCTCCTCGATGGATTTCTATCAAACTTTTGTCAGTGATACAGTATGAAAGGACAATGAGTTGATTAGGTCAGTAAGGTCAAGTGGTCAGAGGTCAAGGTTATATTGAGTCGACTTAGTTTCTCTTTACTCTCATTTCAATCCACAATGAACCCTGTCATGGAGGTTGTATGCCAAGTCTGTTTCCAGGACTTGGTACATGCATACTGAGCAACACTTTGTGTCGACAGTTAGAGGCCCGAGTTCTCGGAGGTTCATTTTACGTATTGTTATGATATTTACTGTAAAACTGCTGTCAGTAATAATAATCATGGCTTCAGAATAAAGCCGATACAGAAATAATGACAATAGATAAAGCGACCATTTACAGATTCAGTGAGCATTACAACCAAGGCTATGCATTGTGACTAACATCATTTTTTTTTTAACTATGGAGTTCCGAAATACAAAATATAACTTGATGGAAATACTGGAGGCTCTTTCAGCCCAAAGACGTCTTTTAATCTGTACTCTGGTTCTAGCACTTCGTGCTGAGTAGGTTATAAAGACACTTTCTGGCATCCCACTTTACTATGTGGCCTTTCCCTCTCAACGGTTATTCTAAAAAGCATAGTCTATCCCTTGGTTCAGCCTAGTTCCTTTCTCCAAATTTGGTCCAAAGCAACTCTAGATTGTTTTAGTTATTTTGTTCAAACACACACACACATTCACGGGTCGAAGTTTGACCTTACTCACTGACCTTTTCCTGTAACTGATTGTTCTAAAAACTGACTGACTTCAGTCTTACCTTGTCCTTAGTACTTCCACCAAATTTGGCTTAAAATTTATCAGAACTCTTTAAGTTGATCTAGCCATATTACCTTGATATTTGACCTTTGTCTGTGGCCTTGACATTTAAGTGACTGCTATAAAAATCGAATTAATGTATATTCTCTATATCCAGAACCATTTGACAGAGATAGGAATAAATTGGGTAACAACTGTATAAGTTGACCTTGCAATATGATATTGAACTTCGACCTTTTGTTAAAGAAAAAAAAATAGAGCTCGTCCCCGTCGCTGACCTGCAAAACCTCCTTTAAATTTCGTCCAAATGAAATGAAAAAGGATTCTGTTATTCTATTCAAGCACAAACATAAAGGAGGACAATTTGACCGTGCCCTATGACTCACATCGTTCTTGCATTGACCTCAAGCCTTCCACCAAGTTTGGCCTAATTTTTTTGTCTGTCTGTAAAAGTTTAGCCTAAATTATACAGAAAAAAAAAAAAAAAAAGCCTTTGCAAAGTGTACCCGATTTCCACCTTTGACATATTGCTGTAAAAAAAAAAAAATGGCAAGTGGCTACCCTACATCTTTTTCAATAATTTTGTTCAAACACACACACACACACACACACACTCTCTCTCTCTCTCTCTCTCTCTCTCTTTCCCAGAGAATGACCTTGACCTTTGACTTATTTCAAAAACAATTGGCGGGGTTCTTGGCTGTCTATCCAGCCTTCACACACACACACACACACACACACACACACACACACACACACACACACATGTTCATCAAAAAGTAACATCCGAAATTGACTTCGGAGTTGTGAAACTAAAAAGAAAAAATAATTAAATAAAACTTGACTGAAATAGGTTCACTGGTCTGTATACTCAGACCTACGTAATTTGTGGTATTTAACGCACGTCCTGCTTCTCATTCTTTTTTTTTTTTTCCCACTTTTACACTACGTCATGCTAATGCTCGTACAAGTGCAAATAAGCACTTAGCGTTGAACCACCGAGAAGAAAGGCCTGGAGGACAGATTCCCACTTAAGATGCCTGTGATCTTAGTTAGGTGTACCGTAAAGGAGAATGTCTTTAGTCTTACCTGCACACACACACACACACACACACACACACACACACACACACACACACACACACACACACACACACACACACACACACACACACACATACACGAATATCTGTTGAATTAGTTCTGCACACTCACACACACACACACACACACACACACACGCACACACACACACACAGATCTGTTGAATTAGTTCTGCACACACACACACACACACACACACACACACACACACACACACACACACACACACACACACACACACACACACACTGCTCAGCGGTAACGCTTTTGCCTGGTATCTGTTAAGACGAGGGTTTGCATCTTGCCCAGGATGCGAAAAGTTTCACTGATAAAGCGGGTGGTTACTGTCTCCCATGAGCAATGAGATGGGTATGTGCTTGTGTGAAGGTCACGGCCTTGCCCTTGGAACGGACTATATGAGCTCTCAGCTCTCTCCTGTGAGGGTAAAAGCTAATGATCACGACCATCACGTGATCTGACCTAAATGATGGGTTACATACACGCGCGCGCGCGCCTTAGTCAATCCTATTTACATGCTCACCCAAATCCTTATTTTCGCATCAATGCCCGTCCATTAACTGCCTCCGTCATTCCCAGCTATCCAAATCCAGTTCCATATTAATATTCAGACTCGTGCACTTTCAGTCATACCAACCTCACCATATGCTCTTACGAGTATACTGTATGGTCAATCGCTCTCGCGCACAGACTGAATAATTCACACCGACGTATATCACATGGTCATGCTCCTTGCTACTTAATTCATTCCAATTCACCGATGTACCTAGCGTATCGTAGTCATCTACTCTCCCACTTTTTTTTTTTTAAATGCAAGAAAGAAGGAATCAAAGGCCAGGGGCCCGCAAACCGTTCCTCCCAAGAAAAAAATAAAAACAATACAAAAGAGAACCAAATTCAAGATCCGTTCATTTCGAGATGCCTGGACACACTGAGTTTGAAAGACTAGAGATCATAGGAAGTATGAAATACAGACAGAAGGAGACAGTTCCAGAGTTTACCTGATGCATAAATGAAGGACTGGGAGTAACGGTTAAGTCTTGCACTAGAGAGTTGGACAGAAAAGGGATGAGAGTGTGTTGCTCGATGGGTGCTACGCGCCCGTCGTAGAGGTGGAGGGATGCAAACAGACAGTTCAGAGGAGAAGCGACCACTGAAATAGCGATTGAAAAGAGTTAAAGATGCAACAGTGCTGTGAGGAGACAGAGGTTGAAGGGAGCCAGTAAGAGGAGGAGAGTTAATGAGATGAAAAGCCATTGATTCCACCCTATTGAGAAGACCTGTATGTGGGGAGCCTTCCTACACATGAGAGTTGTACTTTACACAGAGGCGAATAAAACCCGTGTATAAAGTCAACAACTGTGCAGGGGTAAAGAAGGTACGGAGTCGGCTTAGCACACCTAATCTCTTGGAAGCAGATTTACAAGAGATGCAATATGATCTTTCCAAGATAAGTCCCGAATGAATGAAACCCCAGGCATGTTCAAGGATGATGTAGGATCAGCTGGATATTATTAAACATTAGTGGGTACTCCTGTGGAAGATTGTGTCGTCTTGATAGGTGTAAAAACCGAGTTTTTGATGTATTAAAAACAAGATTATTATTACCCCAGTCAGAGATACGAGCCAAGTCAGACATTAGGTTTACTATAGCCTCATCCCTTGTTTGTTGAAGTAACTGCTGAGATATACGTTGCAGGAACCGAATGGAAAGGTGAAGAGTGGAATCATCAGCATACGAGTGGATAGGGTTAGATGTACAGCTCAGAAGGTCATTGATGAATAAAAGGAAGAGAGTCAGTGATGAGACAGAGCCCTGAGGAACACCACAGTTGATAGATATAGGAGAAGAATGATGGCCGTCTACAACAGTGGCTATAGAACGACCAGAAAGGAAGCTATAGATGAAGGCACAGATACAAGGCTAGAAACTGTACAAGAGCAGTTTGGAATTTGAAGATTTATGCCAGACTCGATCGAAAGCCTTTGAGATGTGAAGTGCAATGGCAAAGCTTCCGAAGTCCCAAAAGAAGGATGACCAGGAGTCTGAAAGGTAGGTGAGAAGATCGCCAGTGGAGCATCCCTGATGGAACCCATACTGACGAACAGAAAGAAGATTGTGATAGGAAAGATGCTTTAATATATTTCTGTTAAGAATTGACTCAAAAACTTTTGAGACACAGGATGTTAAAGCAATTGGATGATAGTTAGAGGGTTGGGAATGGTCACCCTTCTTTGGGACTGGCTGAATGAGAGCAAACTTCCAGCAAGAAGAAAAGGTACAAGTTGACAGACAAAGGCAAAAGAGTTTACCTAGGCAGGGTGTAAGCACAGAAGCACAGTTTTTGAGGACAACAGGAGGGACTCTATCAGGCCCATATGCCTTGTTAGTATTAAGGCCAGAGATAGCAGAAAATACATCAGCTGAAGAAATTTTAATGTCAGCCATGAGGAAGTCAGAGGGGTGAAGTGATAGAGGAACAGCACTGGAATCGTCTAAGGTGGAATTAGAGGAGAAAGTCTGAGCGAAGAGATCTACTTTATCGGTAGAGGAAATAGCTACAGAGCCATCAGAATAGAAAGCAGGAGGGAAGGATGATGAGGTAAAGTTGTTAGAAAGGTTTTTGGCAAAGTGCCAAAAGAAGCAGGAAGAACTCGAATTGGAGAGTTGAGAGCATTTTGTACGGATGAAATTATTTTTAGCAGAGCGAAGAACAGACTTAGCATGATTCCGGACAGAAACATAAGCAAGATGTGATTCAGGGGTGGGTTGGTTCTGGTACCTTTTATAGGCCATCTCCTTGTTGCGGACAGCATTAGAACAAGCGTGATTAAACCAAGGCTTTCTTGCATTAGTCAAAGGATATGAGAAAGGAATGTATGCTTCCATGCACGAGAGAATAACCTCCGTAATGCTCAATGCACATTCAGATGGCTCCAGTCTATGGAAGCAATAATCATTTCAGGGAAAATCAAGGAAGTACTGCCTGAGGGCCTCCCAATCCGCAGCTCCAAAGTGCCACAGTCGACATTTCTTTGGAGGGTCCACAGGCAGTACTGGAGCAATAGGACAGGTCAAGATAATTAGGTTGTGATCAGAGAGAAAAGATTAACAGTGTAAGCAGAAGGATTAGTTTTAAGAAAGAAGTCAAGTATGTTGGAACGTTTTCCAAGGCGATCAGGGATACGGATAGGGTGCTGTACAAGCTGCTCTAGGTCATTAAGGATAGAAAAGATGTAGGCTTGTTCACCAGATGGATCAGTGAAAAGAGAGGAGAGCCAAAGGTGGTGGTGAACATTGGAATCTCCTAAAATGGAGATTTGAGAGAAAGAAAAAATGAATAGAATGTGTTCCATTGTAGAAGTAAGATAGTCAATGAATTTTTCATAGTCAGTAGAATTAGGAGATAAGTAAACAGCGCAGATATATTTAGTTGGAGAATGACAAGAAAGCCGAAGCCAGAGAGTTGAGAATTCAGAAGAATCAAGTTCAGGAACACGAGAACAAGGTAAATTGTTGCGTACATATACACAACAGCCACCTTTGGCTTTGAAATAAGTATAGAGAAAGTAGGAGGAAACAGAAAAGGGTTTGCTGTCAGTTGCCTCAGACAGGAAGAGAAAGTGAAGTTTAGAGAAGGAGAGGTGATGTTCGACAGAGAGAAAGTTAGAGGAAAGGCCGCGAATGTTGCAGAAATGAAGAAGGAGTGAGTCAATCAGTGGTTCCAGGCATCTCTCAGAGTTGTCACCGGGAGAGGGGCGGATAGTGGAGGAATTTATGGTCCCCCCCCCTGGGGACTCCGAGACCAGATTTAATTGTGCCATTATTCCTTTTTAAATTTTGATAAGGAAGTGTAGTGTGTACTGTGCATGTAGTTTGGTGTTGATAGTTAGAGAAACTTGTATTGGAGAGCATGCTGGCCTACTCTCTGTGTTACTGAGACACTGAAAAAGTTCAGCAAAGTGGGATGGTCAGGAACTAGTCCCGAGGGCTGATGAAACGGAAGCTCCAGCTCTCCCTGTCATCAGCCTTCCATCCACCTTGGTAGTACTTCCCTGCTCGACTGGTGTTACAGTCTACTCCTACCCACCCATTCATTCACTGTTAGCTACTCCTAGTCATTTAGACCAACTCCCTCAGTCACCCCTAGTCACCCAAACCCACTCCTTAAGTCACCCCAAGTCACCCAAACCCACTCCCTTAGCCACTCCTATCCACTCACTCTTTGATTCTTACTCTACAAAAATCAAATGAAATAACAAAGGGACTGGAACGGACATTTCTTGGAAATACTCAACGGTCACAGCTTGACGAATTTGATTACATTTGTTTCCAAGAACGAACCTTTCATCGTACACCATTCATCGTCCTTCATCTAGGTGGATGGTTTTATGTAAAAGGATTTTCATTTAGGAATGGTGTTGGAAGAATTCTGCAGTATAAATCTATTTCAAATATTCTTCAAAATTACTGTAAAATATCAAAAATTTTAATCTTCGAAATTAAAATAACCTTTAGAAAACGTAATGAAACTCGTGAAAGATAAGTCTTGGAAATGCATTACAAAACTCGAAAAACGAAGAGAAATATATTTTTTGGGAAAATGCAAATGTCGAAGCCTTCCTGATTTCACTACGTTTGTTGCCGGGGACGATTTTTTTTTTTTTTTTTCAGGCTACATAAATCTTCCTTCATATAGACGGATGACTGTAGTGTTATATCCTTGTTTCTCCAAAACAGCTTTCTTTTCAATGTCTGATACCTACGAAAAGGAAAAAAAGAATTGGAAATATTTTGGTTACCTGTGCAGTAAAAGTTTTTATTTAATAAACTGAGCTATTTGCAGCAGGCAATTGGGTCAACCGGAAGAAAGAATGTAAGATTGTAAAAAAATTGCTTTACACATCACTGCGTCCAATAGCTCTCAGCCTTTTAAAATTCCAGCACACACTGTTATCAAATGAAACGAACTCTCAGAATTTAGGGATGAAAAGGAGGGTAACTTAGACGTTAACATAGTACTTGGCAAGTGCACTAGGGAATAGAAACACTCTTAGATCACCCCATAATATTTCTAAACCAAATTTACTAACAGTTTCCCTCATTTATTCATTTCCAAAAGGGAAAGAGTTTTTTATTTGTTATTTTTATTGTGTGTGTGTGTGTGTGTCTGTGTGTGTGTTTTCCCTACCTTCGTTCGCTGCCTGCCCCCCACGATTTTATTTCTGAACCTATTGGCTTGACACTTACTATGCACATACGTGTCCTGGTAAGTTTCCTCGGAACGTCATCCTCAGACTAATATTTAGGTCTTGAAATTGATCTTCAGCTGAAAAAGTGTGAAAAGCAAGCGCAAGAAGACTGAACATGAAAAAAGTAATCATCACAATAAAGGCATCAGTTCTGTTTATCTTTGAACGCGAATGGAGTACAGGATAAGTCCGATTAATGCGTGCCTTCTAGCCTATTGTATATGTGCAGTATGTAAGAGAGAAAACTGATCTTGTGCTTAGACAATAGGAGGGCACTTTCCCCGAAGCAAAGGAAATGTCTTGCATTTGCTTTCAGATGTTGCCTTTGCAGCTGCAACAAAGTTATCCAGAGCTGATACGTACATACAAAACATTCTAATTTCCGTAATATTGTGGCTTAACTATATGTTTCCGACTACCCCTGCTGTTAGGATTTAGTAAGTTCTGGTGAGAACAGAGGAAATATAAGATATATGAAGAGAGTTTGTACTATTAGCTACAGAAATACTGCAACTGGAACCAGACGGTCCATAAAAGGGAGACTCTGCAGGCCTTAACTCTTAACCAAAGAATTTGTTTTTCTTGTTTATTCTGGATAACAGAAAGAATAATAATGAATGTTGTATGTAAAACCTATCGTGTTAGTGAAATCTCTTCTAGGCAGATTCAAAGCATCTAGAGGCACAAGAAAAAATACTGAAGTCGTCCTTTCCATAGAGTAATCCCATACATCTAACTTCTATTTATAGGGGGAAAGGTGAAGTGATGAATCAAGAAAAAAGTGTATAAATGAATATGATGCTTATCAGTAGGACTGATAAACGACATGACTTATTAAGCACCCAGCTTTTCAGAAGATCCGTAGAGCTGTCAGCTACGGCGCAATGGTATTTTTGATGGCAGCGATAAGAATCCACAAACAAAAATATAACGGGAATCATGGCATCTTATGAGGAAGAACTGATGCGCAAAAGGGGAATCTGGAGTCTGACTCGGATGAAATATCACTTCATTTTGGAGCAGTAGTTATCTTATCAAACTGTGTTTGTTAATTCACACAGCACCGGTTGATAAAATACTGCTGTTATGGGGCATTTTCAAAAGTTAATGAGAGAGGAATCTACTGTATGAGCCTGACCAATGCGACTTCGTAACTGAGCTATAAAGAACAGGCAGTCATCTAAGCATTACTGTACACCTGGAAAATCCCATGCACGCCGGAGTCAAGCAGCAAAACTTTGATTATGATCATCTACTTTAGTTTGTTTTAGGAACTAATCACATGGAAGAATCCTGTTGAAAACTATTGATGTTAATTAATAACAGATAAAGCAAGTGCCTCTTTTGTCTCCAGTAGAGTAACGGCTACACTATTTTCTATAATATTTCCCGCACTAAGTCAATAGTAAATTTGAGAAAGTTCCATATTTAAGTGTAATTCGTATTTATCAACATTTTCCTGCAGTTAACAGTACCAGGTGTATGGAGAAAACCATGCCCTCTTAGAACAACTCCCTGACTTCTGAGGACTGCCTGTACAAGGGTGACAGGAAAAGTAATGCGGATCATGACTGATTACTAGATTCTTTTTACTTCAATGAGTTATTATTATTTTTAAACGCTTCTTCCTTTAAGTCATAATATCCTTAACTGTCTCGAGTAGCCTGGAAGTAATATTTTCTTTACAACCTGTTTTTGCTATGTGAACTTAGAAAAACCAAATGTATCAGGTGTCAGGCATTTTATTTACCAGTTTTAATTTATTATACTATGTGATAAACTATTCTGAAAGGAAGTCTTCGACACAGGTTACACTGACCTCTTCATTCCCAGGTTGCCCTCCAGCACTGAATAAATTCGTTCGGTGGGAGCACAAGTAAACTACAAACAAAAAGCATTACATTAGAAGTCTATTTTTCCGACACCACGAAATTACACGCATATCTTGCAGCAGAAACGTCTATTGCATTTATTGTTGGACCGCATATGACATTCCGTCTTCACATGCCGCCAGACAAATATGCAACACATGAGAGAGAGAGAGAGAGAGAGAGAGAGAGAGAGAGAGAGAGAGAGAGAGAGAGAGAGAGAGAGAAGGAAATTGAAAAAAATGCCACTGGGACTGAAAGGAGAAGAGGGAGACAGAGAAGAGTGGAGACGGAGATAAGGAGGTTCCGTGGAGTGAGAAAGCAGGGAAGCAGAGATGGAAGGGGAAGGGGACGGTGGAACAAAATGGAGAGAGAGAGAGAGAGAGAGAGAGAGAGAGAGAGAGAGAAAGAGAGATTCATAAAAAGTTACCAAGAACACTCACACAGCGCGTAATCATTCTTCATCAAGGCAATAACATCTTCCATGAACCTACTTTTTTTTTTTTAATGACCCTGAGCTGACTTTTGACCCCTCTGCCGAAAACATAAACACTCTTTCCTCTGATGATCTTCACTTATTTTCCAGATATTTCTGGCATTTTTTTCAGTTGTTTTCCATAATGTTGATAGCACACAGACACATACGCAGACAGACAGACAAAAGCGAAAGCCAAACATAACCGGTTCACCTGAGAGGGGAAAAAGAAACTAACTATATCCGCAGTTCGAACATACCGGTATTATTTATTAAATGGGAATACGAAAACTAGAGGTAAGTTGTCATTACCTCCACAGTGCTACCAAATACGGTATGAAAATCAGCGAAGGAATTGAAATTGCCACAAATAGGATGTATAATAAAACGTATATGGCACTACTTTCGTCTGGAGAAAAGTATAGAATTATTAACTTTGGTTAGTGCGTTTCACGTTATGATGTGGTATATAACTCTAAGGCGATTCTCTGTGTCTGGTGACCGCAGAGTATATGGCATTTTTCCCGTTGCTGGGCATTCGAGTAGTGACGGGACTAATAACAAGGTGGGATAGCATACTCGTACATGAGAGTTGGAAAAAAGACGAATGTATGAAAAAAAAAAGAGGCAGACCATGAAGGGGGGAAGCCTGAAGGACAAGGGAGAAGTTAAAGTAGAAGGTAGGTAGAGTAGGAATGATTGAGGAAGCGGTGAAGAGATGGGGGAGGGGGGTGAGGAAGTATGGATGGAATCAGCCACCATGGGGGGATAAGGAAGAATGAGGATGGAGATGATGTGGCACGGGAAAGTAGGGAAGGAAGATGTCACTGAATGAAGGATTAAAAGGGTAAAAGGAGGGGATCAGGAAGGAGGGAAATAAAGATGGAAGGAGTCGCTGAAGGGGAGAAGAAAGAGGGAAAGAGGGAGGGGGCACGAGTATGGAGCAGTAGGAGGAAAGAAGGATTCAATGAGGCAGTGATGCAGGAAGAAAGGAAAGTAAGATGTTGGGATGAAAAATGGGATTGAGAGAAAGACTAAAGGTAGGAAAGAGGGAGGCAAAGAGGACTGCAAGTAATAAACAATGACTGATAATGAAAAAAAGAACTTGAAGGAAATAGAATGATAATGAAGGAAAGAAGTGGTGAAGGAAAGGGGGAGAAAGGCGGTGCCGTGGCTGTGAAAAGGAGTGTTGGCAATAATGAAAGGAAGAATGGAAGGCAGAATGGAAGTATGAAAGCAGGGTGGGAATGAAGGGGGGGAAAGAAAGAAACAAGGAGAAAGTGAGGAATGGATGGAAGGATGAAGGGAAAAGGGGAGGGAGGCACTGACTGAGGTGGAAAGGAAGCCAGAAGAGGAAGGAGGAACGGACTGTGGGAAAACAAGGAAAGAGGGTAGAGGAGGAGGAGGAAGAGGAGGAGGAGGAGGAGGAGGAGAGGGTAAGGAGTAGGAGCAGACTGCCAGAGACAATAATGGACTAAACCTGTAGGAAGGGCACCGGTCCGGGTGGACATACAAATACCAATCTACATCATTTTGTAATTTATTATCGCCACCTCCAAACAATTATATTTGGCATTGGAGAGATGTTTGGCAGTGAAGGGGTTAAGGGAAATTGTTCGTATCCTAAACAAAAAGGAATTGTCTTTCAGTAGTCATAATACAAGGGAGAGATAGATGTTACAGGGAAGGGAAGAGGAAGAGAAAACACAAGTAAGAGAAAAGAGCGACGACAAGGGGATGGAGTAAGAGAAAGGAGAGACTGGGCGAGAAAAGAAGAGAAAAGAGTGGAGGCAGAAGGAGCAAGCAAGATACTGAAAGGGACTGAGGAGAAAGAAAGGGAGGAGAAAGAAAGGGAGGCAAAAGAAATCAGGGGAGAAAATGGGAACTGGGAGACAAACGACTAGAAAGAAAACATAAACGGAGAAAAAAAGGAGGAAGGAGTGAGGAGGAGAGGGAAAAGACAGGAAAGAAGAGAAAAGAGAGGAGGAAAAAGAAAATGAAGAAATATGAGAAAGGAGAGGATGAGAGACAAAAGAGAGGAGAGCAGTGTGAGGATTGAAATGAGATAAGGCATGGGTGAATGAGAGAGGTAGTGAATGAGGAAGCTTCATGGAGTTTCTGGATTGTATGCAAGTTATATCGTTGTTCTTGCTAATGCCTCAATGCACCAACCTCACCCTCCACCCTCATCCCCCACTTCCTCTCTCCCTCTTCATCAGTCTACTTTCTCCAGCTTCCTTCCATCCTCACTGCTGCAATCTCTATCTCTCTCCATTCTTTGCCGTTCCTCTCCCTTCGTATTTACTTCCCTCCCTTTCCCCCCCCTCACCGCCTTCACTAGTTCCGTCCGTTCTTCCTCGCTCCCTCATCCCTATCCCTTCTCTGCCTTCTTCCATCCCTACGCCCTCTTTCGTCTACTTCTCTGTATTTTTTACCTCAAACCCATTTTTCCTTCCATCCCTCCCTTTCCTACGTCTCTCTTGTCTCCTCTATATCTTCTCTCTCCTTTCTACACCTCGCGTCTTCTCCCTTCGTTCTCCCGTTCTCATTTCTTCATCTACATCCCATCGTCACTCTGTCTCCATCCCTCTCTTCATTCACTCCATACCTCACCCTCTCCCTCCTTCTCTCACTCCATTCATCTCGTCTCTCCCTCTTTCCTACATCTCCTTTCCCTCCACTTTTACTTTCCTCTCTCTCTACTTTCCTCCTTCCCTCACCTCTCTATGTCCCTCCCTTAACTCCCATAATCATCCACCTTTCTCACAGTATTCTCTACTACTCTTTCCCATCTCTTTCCCCCTTCCCTGCTTTTTCCCACTCTCTCTTCCTTACGTCTGTTCTGTCCTCTCTTCTCTACTTTCCTCACCCTTTATTATTTTTCCCTTCCTCCTTCCTATTCTCTCTCCCTCCCTCCCACTCCCTTCCTTTTGTAACTCCTGCCCTTAACTTGTCTTCCTTAACTGCAGTTTCCTCTCGCTCTTGCAGCCTGTTCATTTTTTCCATCACATCCTCCCCCTCTCCCTCTTACTCTCACTCCTTTCTGTGCCTCCCTCTCTCTTTCCTTTGCTTCCCTTCTCTACCTTCCAGATTGGGAGCGGAAAGGAGCATTCTTATGGTGCCATCGTTGACCTGGATGGAGAGATGTAAATGATGCTTCAGCCTGGGGACAGAAACCTCTCAACCTGCCCTGCATCCTGCAAGGAGGATTCTGGGCCAGCCCGAAAGGAAGCCGTCTTCCGCGTGGGACAGCAGGACCCTACGCAGTTTTGTTTACTTTAGAAGTGTTTCTCCGGTGGTATTTTCCCTATCTATCACACGAGCTGGAGACATGGAGAGAAACTGGGTCCAAACATAGCACTTATACCCTGTTGGCTTCCTACATAACACAAACACAAGAAACAAATGGATCTGTTCAGTGCACTTAGTGCAGAGACTGGATCCACATCACATGCACTACACTAACAAACGCCAGATAAGGCCACAGCACATGCGTATGTGACAGGTGTAGCACATACACAAACATCCCCTTCATCACACCAAACACAACTCCCCCACTCCGTGCTCCTGCATTCACACAACCAGACATCACAACCTAGTCCTTGCGCACAAGCACAAGTCCAACAACACAGACACACCGGACACACCTCGCCGCAAACACACGTAAACATTTTTTTTTTTTATTATTATTTTTTTTAGTGTGAGGAAGAAGGAACCAAAGGCCATGAGCCCGCAAAACTGTTCCTTCCAAGAGAAAAACAAAATACAAGAGAGAGCCAAATTTAAGATCCATTCATTTCGAGATGCCTGGACACACTGCGTCTGAAAGACTGGAGATCATAGGAAGCAGGAAATACAGACAGAGGGAGACAGTTCCAGAGTTTACCTGTTGCATAAATGAAGGACTGGGAGTAACGGTTAACTCTTGCATTAGAGAGTTGGAGAGAAAAGGGGTGAGAGTTCGCTGCTAGACGGGTGCTACGCGCCCGTCGTAGAAGTGGAGGAATACATGCAGACAGTTCAGAGGAACAGTGACCATTGAAGTAGCGATAGAAAAGAGATAAAGATGCAACATTGCGGCGAAGAGACAGAGGTTGAAGGGAGTCAGTAAGAGGGGGAGAGTTAATGAGACGAAAAGCCTTTGACTCCACCCTATTGAGAAGAGCTGTATGTGGAGAACCTCCCCACGCACGAGAGTTGTATTCCACACAGGGGCGGATAAAACCCCTGTATAGAGTCAACAATTGTGCAGGGGCAAAGAAGGAACGGAGTCGGCTTAGCACACCCAATAGATTGGAAGCAGGTTTTACAAGAGATGTAATATGATCTATCCAAGACAAGTCCCGAACAAATGAAACCCCAAGCATGTTCAAGGATGATGCAGGATTAAGTTGAGTATTATTAAACATAAGTGGGTATACCTATGGAAGATTCTGTTGGGTTGATAGGTGCAAAAACTGAGTCTTTGATGCATTAAAAACAACCAGATTATTTTTACTCCAGTCAGAGATACGAGCCAAGTCAGACATTAGGTGTGCCATAGCCTCATCCCTTGCCTGTTGAAGTAATTACTGAGATGGACGTTGTGGGAAGCGAATGGAAAGGTGAAGGGTGGAGTCATCAGCATATGAGTGGATAGGGTTAGATGTACAGCTTAGAAGGTTTTTGATGAACAAAAGGAAGAGAGTTGGTGATAGGACAGAGCCCTGAGGAACACCACTGTTAATAGATCTAGGAGAAGAACGATAGCCGTCTACAACAGCGGCTATAGAACGACCAGAAAGGAAGCTAGAGATGAAGGCACAGAAAGAAGGATAGAAACCGTAAGAGGGCAGCTTGGAAATTAAAGATTAATGCCAGACTCGATCGAAAGCTTTTGAGATGTCAAGTGCAACGGCAAAGCTTTCGCTAAAGTCCCGAAAGGAGGATGACCAGGAGTCTGAAAGGTAGGTGAGAAGATCACCTGTGGAGTGTCCCTGACGGAACCCATATTGACGATCAGAAAGAAGGTTGTGATAGGAAAGATGCTTTAAATTTTTCTATTAAGAATAGACTCAAAAACTTTTGTGATACAGGATGTTAAAACAATTGGGCGATAGTTAGAGGGTTGGGAATGGTCACCCTTTTTTGGGACTGGCTGAATGAGAGCAAACTTCCAGCAAGAAGGAAAGGTACAAGTTGACAGACAAAGGAGAAAGAGCTTGCCTAGGCAGGGTGTAAGCACAGAAGCACAGTTCTTGAGAACAACAGGAGGGACTCCATCAGGCCCATATGCCTTATTAGTACTGAGGCAGCAATGGCAGAAAATACATCAGCTGAAGAAATTTTAATGTTGGCCATGAAGAAGCCAGGGGGGGAAGTGGTGGAGGAACAGCACCGGAATCATCTAAGGTGGATTGGAGGAGAACGTCAGAGCGAAGAGATCTGCTTTATCAGCAGAAGAAATAGCTACAGAGCCATCAGAGTAGAAAAGAGGAGGGAAGGATGATGAGGTAAAGTTGTTAGAAAGGTTTTTGGCAAGGTGCCAGAAGGAGCGGGAAGAGTTCGCGTTGGAGAGTTGAGAGCATTCTGTACGGATGAAATTATCTTTAGCAGAGCTAAGAACAGACTTAGCACGATTCCGGGCAGAAATGTATAAAAGATGTGATTCAGGGGTGGGTTGGCTCCGGCACCCCTTATAGGCCCTCTCCTTGTTGCGGACAGCACTAGAAGAAGCGTCATTAAACCAAGGCTTTCTTGCATTAGTCAAAGGATATGAGAAAGGAATGTATGCTTCCATGCCCGAGAGAATAACCTCTGTAATGCGCAAGGCACACCCAGATGGCTCCCGGCCATGAAAGCAATAATCATTCCAGGGAAAATCAAAGACGTACTGCCTGAGGGCCTCCCAATCCGCAGCTCCAAAGTGCCAGAGACGACGTTTTTTTGGAGGGTCCGCAGGCCGTACCGGAACAATAGGACATGTTAAGGTGATAAGGTTATGATCGGAGGTGCCAACGGAGAGAAAAGATTAACAGTGTAAGCAGAAGGATTAGTTGTAAGGAAGAGATCAAGTATGTTGGAGCTCTCTCCAAGGCGGTCAGGGAAACGGGTAGGGTGCTGTACAAGCTGCTCTAGGTCATTAAGGATAGAAAAGGTGTAGGCTTGTTCGCAGATAAACTGCGCTTTGTGAGCATGTAACGAGCGAGCGAGCACCTTATAAGTTTCCCTCTGATATATATTCATGGTAGTAGCTTAACAATGAAATATACTGTATACTGAGGCAAAAAAACTTTCTCTCACATACACCCACACAGACACAGTAACACACACACACACACACACACACACACACACACACACATAGGCCTACATATACACACACACTCCCACAGAAACACTGAAACATACACACACATTCTCCCATGTAAAACTCTAGATTCTAAGGAGTTCCTACGCCTTTATGGGTGAATTTTTAGTTGATAATATAATCTAGTGAATGAATGTATCACATGCAGAATGAATTTCAACTCTGCATCACATGGATGTAAGGTTATTGGCATCTGATCAGCGTTACAGTCGGATCGGGCCGGACCTGGTCAGGCGACTTATTTCCAAACTTAACTGAGAGTGAAATCACTCGCTCGTCTCACTCGCTTGCTCGTAACAACTAAATATTGATGGTCTGCACAAAAAAGAAAGAGAGAGAGAGAGAGAGAGAGAGAGAGAGAGAGAGAGAGAGAGAATTATAAAAAAAAAAAAAAACTAGAACTGTTCCTTCAGGACCATAACATACGCATTTCACCCTTGCAACAAACAAAACTGAAATATCCCCCAAATCGAACACAGTTCATACGTTTACCTTGACATACAGTGACTGTGGACCACAGAGGAGCTTCATTATATACATTCATCCATCAGTCCTTTACAAAGACAACACAAACAAGAAAATCATTTTTGCAGAATGGCAAACACTAGAAATACAGTCACTCAGTCCCAGATTTGGTCACAAGCAAGCAATAATCATTTTCATCATTTACTATACATTCCCCTTGAAATCTCGCCTTCTGTACGATTGCAATACACCCCTCAACACCTCACCTTAACACAGACAAGCTAAAAACACTGCCTGGTATCAGTGCAACCAGAACAACTACAGAGGCCTTAGTAGTGCTTCACAACTTAACCACATGTACATTCTCAATGACACTTCACAGTACACCCTCATCCTACACCAGGCCAACCAAAACCCCTCCTCCTTAGACATCACATATTGTTCATCAGAACATCCACTCAGCATCACCTGGCGAACAGAATCCAAACTCGCTACATATATATATATATATATATATATATATATATATATATATATATATATATATATATATATATATATATATATATATATATATATATATATATATATATATATATATATATATATATATATATATATATATATATATATATATATACATCAGCCGTTTGAGTGTCCACTGCAGGACCGGCCTATCCCTACCTAAGTGGGGACGATACACCCTATGCATCACTACCATGTGGCTTAGGCTGTTTAGTAGAGATTCTATGTAGGGTGAGAAGTTCTTGTAAGTATAATTGTTGTGTTGGAGTGGCTTTGGATGTATGGGTAGTCTGTGAACCAAGTGTAATCGGCCCACGCAAGCCGACTGGGTGCAAGTATACTTTATAGTATGCGACACTGGTTCAACCACAGCACCCCTGATGTCCGCCAAAGCAGTGCGTGGCCAGAAGAACGCTCCCAAAGTTTATTGTCCTAGCGGGGCGTGAACCCTCGTTCTTCAGTGTACGAAAACGCACTCTTTACCACTATACCACAGGGGCTCCATATATATAGATAGATAGATAGATAGATAGATAGATATAGATATAGATAGATAAATAGATAGATAGATAGATAAATAGATAGATGGATGGATAGGTAAATAGACATATAGATATAGATAGGGATAGAGATAGAAATATAGAAATATACAGCTATAGATAGATAGATACTGACTTTTTACGCTCTATTGTCATACCGTAAGTAGAGAGAGAGAGAGAGAGAGAGAGAGAGAGAATAAAATGCAGAAGCTTGTGGTAGGTGGGGGCGCTCGCCATCCACTCACTCGATGTAGTGCTGTTCTCGGGTGTCTGTCCTTTCCTCTCCTCCATCCCTCTTTCCTTCCATCCTCTTCTGTCTTCCTTTCGTTCATTCTTTCCTTGTCCTTCTGCCTATGAGCAACTTTACACTCCCTCTCCTGTCTTTCTTTCCTTCATTCTTTTCTCTTCCTTCTGCCTGTGGGTTACTCTACACTGAGTGACAAGCCAAATGGTTTCCTGTACACCAGGAAACCATTTACTACGCTGGATGGTAATCATATAACCAAATTTTGGCGTCTGGTGTGTTTAGTGGGTAATTATTGCGCTCCAATCGGATTGAGCCGGTGAAGGTTTATATCCAAGGGGTGGTTGGGGTTGATTGCTCGTGTAATGCCACTCAGGGATGAGTGAGACTGGTCACTCTCATCTTAAATGTTGGGACCAACTGCCTAGCCCCGGGCTCCTACGCTCCTCATGGGGCATTGTAGGATTGGATGATGACAAATATAGATAGATAGATACTGTAGATAGATGCCTAGATACATAGACAGATATAAATATAAATATATACATATATATTCTGTAGATAGATACTGTAGGTAGAGAGATAGAAGATAGATAGGTAGACAGACAGATAGATAAATAATTATATTAGGGCGGTTCTTAGAAAATGAAAGTTTGAAAGTTGAGTCTCCCAGCCCCTCATTTTGTTCTAATGGACACTTTATGTAACATGACAAACATTTATCAAAATATATATTTATTTGGGGGTCGTGCGGTAGAGCTAAAGTTTCATTTCCTAAATTTCTGAAGAAATTTCAATATAATTTCTGAACCATGGATTTTTAGGTATTGGATCAAGTAGCCAAATTGTGAAGGATCTCCTAATATATTCAGTACCAAATTTTGGTCTGTTTCCGACATAAGGGAAGTGCAGGGCATCGCTTCAGCTAGTGGGGTTTTCATTTTCCGGCTTCCCGGGGGGGGGGGGAGTGTAGAATGTCCACCAGGCCTAACTCTGAAACTATTGTGGATACTATAGCGTGATTGGTTTCTTTTTTGAAGCTCTCATTGAATACTGTCATGCCTTCGTGTGAATCGCTCTACCACAACTCAGTTCATAAGCAAATAAAATTTACTGAATATGAAAATTGGCTCGGTTCAAGAGAGGGTTGTCTTCTTTCAATCAGGAAATCGTAACCTATGTTCAGCAACAATTTGCAATAGGTTGCTGCTCATTGTGCGTGATACTGCCATTGTGCTCCGTAACTAGAGGTATAGCCTGCTCTGCATTGCCGCTCGTAAGATTTTGAATCACTGAATAATGGTGATGACATAATGATCACTGCTTCTGAAAAACGAAAGGTAGTAGTTATCATCAACAAGGGTGATTAGAAATTTAAGCTGAATCATATTCTCAGTGATGCCTTTAAATTTAAAGTCATCATGAGCTGTGATATTCCATCTGCCATCATTAAGAATAAAGATAAACTAAACAGAACTATGAGGTGTGAAAAAAATATATATATATATATATATATATATATATATATATATATATATATATATATATATATATATATATATATATATATATATATATATATATATATATATAGGCATTCACACCTCATAGTAATCTGTTTAATTTATCTTCATGCTTAATGATGGCAGATGGAATATCACAGCTCATGATGACTTTAAATTTAAAGGCATCACTGAGAATATGATTCAGCTTAAATTTCTAATCACCCTTGTTGATGATAACTACTACCTTTCCTTTCTCAGGAGCAGTGATCATTATGTCATCACCATTATTCTGTGATTCAAAATCTTACGATATCCACAACAAAAGAAGGACTTTCGATATCGTAAGATTTTGAAATCAGTCAAAAATAATTATCGCAGTTATTACGCTTTCTGACAAAGGACTGTGGGGCAGTTATCATGAACAAGGGTGACAATGAACTTAAGCTTAATCATATTCTCTCTCTCTCTCTCTCTCTCTCTCTCAGTCCACTGACAAGACAATAAAATCTAGACACGAAAAGCAGAAATATTTTGTCGTACTTGTACTTTACAAATGGATTTCCCTCTATCTCGGTTTTCTCTTGATGTTATTGTTAGTGGGGGTACCTTTTTTCTTACCACCGATCGTTGCCCAAGCCTCACACCTTTATTGTTAAGGTGATTGGCCTGAAGAATGCTACTGTATGCTTGTAACTGTGCAAAGTATCCCGACTTATCTTTACTGAGTTTTCGAATATGGCCTTTGGAGATATTTTATACCCAAAAAATTTATAAAGATGGGCGAATGACAACCAAAAAAAGACACATAGATAACAATACCAATAAACACACGTAAAGTCAACCACGAAGGCGGATACGTTACGGAGCAAGTTTGATTCCAACGGGCCTTCTAGCCTTGTTATTTTCTTATTAGTTCGCCTCTTGTCAGATACACGAATTTATGTATAAAAAGCAGATACTACCTCTATAGTTTCTCTTCATCTCGATCTGCCTTCTTTCCTCTTTCCCATTTATCTTTTTTTTTTTTTTTTCACTTCCTTCTTTATCATAATTTTTATCGTTAATTAATTTCATTTCCCTTATTTTTTCTCTTACCCGTCCTTCTGCTTATGATTCTCGTACCCCACGCCCCCGTCTCTGCATAATCCCTCCTTTTATTCCACCCTCCCTTCTCTTTCCCTCCTTCTTCTCTGCCGCTCTCTCATCCTTCCTTTCTCTCTGTCTATCTCCCTTCTCCTTTCCCACCCCCATCAATCCACTCTCTTTCTTCCCTCTGTCTCCCACCATCTTTTCTTCCTCCCTCCTTCCATACCCTTTTTTTACCTCTCCATTCCCATCCCCGCCTCCCCCAAACCTCCCTCTCTACCTGTCTGCCAGCCCCTCTTCCTGCCAGCATCGCTCCATCAACTGGGTACAGATACTGACTCTTAGTGTTTCTCGACTATTAAGTGGTGGAGGCGCCTCGGTCACGTTGCCGACTTTTTTCTTTTTCTATGTGTTCGACTCTGAGCATTGGCTTCACATCTCGTTATCATGGCCCAGTAGTCCTCCTACGTCCATACACCTCCGCATGACTTACGGCTTAGCGGTTTGTTTTTACGTCTTAACCGTTGAGCTTTCCTGCTTAACGATTTTCATGGCGAGTTCAGTGCCTTTTATAACGGCTTTGACATTACTAGCTAGGTCTGTGGAAGATTTATTGATCTGTGGTCTTTTTAGATTTATTAATTAATTAATTTATTAAGATGGCTGAAATATAGCAGCGTTTCGAATGCATACATAACTGTCAGTCCTTCTTTTCTCCTGAGAAGTCTCCTCTAAGGAGAATAAATACGCCTGTTGGTGCCAGGAATGAAATGCATCGGTATCATCTTACTACAAAGCTGTATTTATAACAAGTATAATACCTTTCCGTATGTTCGTCAACATTCTCACTATTGGCAAACGATTTCATCCGTCCTATGAAATTTACCTGCAGCGTTTATAGTGATTTAGAAGGTTGAAATATTGTAGTTTATGGTCTCTATATCCATATGCCATCCAATCCTAGTACCTTGCCTTATGCTGACGAATTTTCCATTTTATTCTCACTATTGGCTAACGATTTCAACCATCTTATGAACTTTATCTGCAGCGTGTACAGTGATTAAGAAGGTCGAAATAGCTCATGGTCTCTATATACAACCGCCATCCAAACCTACGCCGCCCCTGGTATCACCGATGTAGAGTTGTTTTTCTACGCTATTTAGTCCATCCATTAATGGCCTGGGTGATCCGTCATTAATAACACACATTATTATCAAGCAATTATGGCATATATAAAGAGGCTTGTAAATAGTGCATATTTTTTCTAATTACACACACTAATATTTATTCATTAATCATAAAATATTTCAGCCATAATAGGAATAATCAACAAGACTCAATGAGGCCATTACCTGACTTTTGACAACGCTTTGATCAGAGTTTCCATTCATGCCGCCATTTCCATATCCCTGACTCATTTCCACAGGGCCCCATGTAATTATAAAAAAGCTCAATTAACAAACCAATGCACACCCTAACTGCTTTATTTGAGGGCGGAGGAAATTTAATAAAAAAAGCAGATATCGGAAAAAAATAACACGAGTATATTTTTTTTCAAGTTCAGTGACCTTTTAAGCACCCGGCAACCTATGAAGATTTAATTTGTGACTTCGCTTTTTTTTTTTTTAATTAATCAGGGTTTGGCCAAGTTCATGCATGTCAAGGTTTTCATTAGCATTCAGTGCATTTTAGTGGCAATAGTTTTCTTTATTTCTCTCTGGTAAAAACTTGGCTAGTTTAAATGAAGATTCGGATATTATATACATAGTGGCTTCAGTTGTTTCTGATTAGTATTTGACTGTTACAGGTGTCCCACAAGAACACTTGTAAATATAAGATATCACATGTAACTTCACACCATGAACAGTAACTGCTTTACCGATGGGAAGAGGGAGGTGAAAAAGGTTAAAGGAGTTGGGGGTCGACTAGAAGCAATTTCAATTTCCGTTTAAGAACAGAAAGAGCGTTTGGAGAATCAATTTAGCCTTCTCACTTGTCGTTGCCTTCGTGTGTGTGTGTGTGTGTGTGTGTGTGGTATAAGGAATGACGACTTCTAACTGGGAAGGTTTTAATTTGGTTTCAACGACTTTTGGTGATAATTTGATGGTCATAATGAAGAATTCGGTGGTTTTGTTTAATAGTTGAAGGCAAATACAGTAATTATCTGAGTTACTTGTGATTTTGATCATATGTAGCCCGAGTAGGTAATTTATATTTTATTCTTGCCATAGCCATCTATAATAATAATAATAATAATAATACTTATAATGGAATATGGTCTTTATCACTTAGTACTGAGGTAACAAATAACAGCCATAATTATATCTTATTCTACGACTGGTTTAAGGAAAATATGCTGAAAAGGAAGAAAACTGACGTCAAGTGGATTTACTAGGATAGGCTACCGCAGGTGAATAGTTGATTCAGGGCCAGATTTTTCGACTTTCATTTCAAAGGGTCTCTGCATAATCAAGTAGGATTGTTAAGCCCATAAGAGAGTATATATATATATATATATATATATATATATATATATATATATATATATATATATATATATATATATATATATATATATATATATATATATATATATATATATGTATATATATGTATATATATATATATATATATATATATATATATATATATATATATATATATATATATATATATATATATATATATATATATATATATATATATATATATATATATACTCATGGGATAGGTTCTTTACATAATAACAAGCTCTGGTTGAAAGTATGATAACATAATCATAAAATAAATCTATCCTCATAATGTTCTAATTTGATAGATCTTTTTTGTTTTAGTATCACAAAGATGTAAAGAAAACTTACTAAACTTACTAAACTATAATACTTACTAAGTTATAATACATTTCTTACAAATGCAAAGAAAAGTGACTTCTACATTGTTAATAATGATAATACAACAGAATGACTGAGGTAAACAGCCATCACAAACAAAGTTCTTGTAACCATCACAAATAGGGACGTCAGTGTCAGGTAATTCACTGTCTGAATCAACATCTTCAAAAAAATCAGGTTGGTCATTATCTGCAAACAAATTACTGCCATAAAACATTGATTTTGGTACTGACATTGTCTTTAGATGTCAAAAATAATAAAAATTAGGAAAAAATATCTAGTCACACGGAAGGAGAGGTGGGGTCCCAACAGACCCCATAAACTTTTTTTTTTACAGTCACCCCTAAATGCTGCAAGCTTTTTTGCTCAAAAAAATGTGCGTATACACTAACCATCTGCAATAAAAGTCAAGGATGGCCAGGTCGAAAAAATAAAAAATAGCTTAATGGCACTTTTTAAAACATGATGGGGTCCTCAGGGACCCATCAGGTCATGAAGGGATATATATGGTGAAATGTTGAAACGGCGAAGCGTTTGGTAAAAAAAAAAAAAAAAAAAAAAAAAAAAAAAAAAAAGGATAAGTTGAAGTTAGTACTGCTCTTCCCCTGAAACTGAAGTTCCCCAGGAACAAGCCCGTATCCATTATTATACTTTGCCTGAGGGTCTATATTTTCTGGGATGATTGCGAACTATCTGAGGGCTGCTGTTTATTTTCAGTGAAAGCTGTATATTAAATGAGAATACTCATGAATTTCAGAAGATCACTGTCTTCTATCTGAGGATCGCCAAGTATTCCTAGGATCATTGAGGGTCATTTGCGGTTCTTTGTCCATTTTTATGGATCATGTATGCTTTCTAATGGTCGTCATATATTGCTTAGAATTGATAATTATATTGCATGATGGTCATCCTTTATTTCTGGCCTTTTGGTGTATATCTGAGAATGCAGTAAAAACTGTATAATGAAACGGGGTCCGAGCAATGTTATCCTTACATTTTGAGCTTGGCAATGATGAAAAAACATAGCTCCCAACTATTATCACTTTAATTTCTGTAAACCATCTGGACATCACAAACAAACCTGAAAAGTGCTTAACGTGCTGAGGACGCCTTTTTTTTTTTTTTCTTAAATTTTACTTCGATTACAATTTTTTTATTACTCAGGTTTCGTAATTTCTTTTACATAACTTATGCAGGGCCAATAAAAGTGAAGGAGCAGATGACATCTACATGCTACCCCTTCAGTTTGAATAGTTCTGGGTAAACTGAATGAAGTCGTAGGGGGATGGCAAGGAGATAAAAAAAATAAAGTTGTCCTCTAGGCGGAGGATTTAATCATTGCAGAATCAGCTTTTTAAAAGGTGACCAAATAAAAAATAATAGAAACTAGTTACTAATTTACTTATTGTGTAACAACAATAAGGAAGCTTTCACCATGGATACATTTTACATTTGTCCGAAGAACTGGCTAACCATATGCTTAACTGTAACCATATTCCTAACAGATAATGAGAGGGACTACAACTATATGTCTGTAAAGTTACAGCTTTACAGCTTTTGTGGTTTTCTCTAAAATGTGTTATAAAGAAAACACTGAGCAGATTTGAATTTGGCAAAATAGCCAAAATCTCAGCAAACTTGTTTGTCATAGGATTTTCAGCCAAGCAGCTGTATTTTCGTTTCTGTGATATTTCAATTTCAAATATGCAATTTTAAGAATAAAACTGAGTATATCACCTTCAATAAGAGGTCAAGATCATTTATATTTAGTACAAGGACTTCAAGTATAATATTGTCAAGATCAAAGGAAAAAAGTGCAAAGAAAGGTAATAATTCTGACGAAAACTAAGTTTCACCTTTTATATGGCGAAACTTATTAATACTGGCGAATACAAGAAGCTTCGCCATTTATATGGCAGATCTTAATAAAAACTTATCAAAACAAAAAGCTTTGCCATATATATGGCGAAGCTTAAAAATGCTTAAGGTCAGAAGTTCGTGGTACAGAAGCATAAACTATAAACCTTTGCAGGCAGAGCAGATGTTTAAGCTATATCCAGGGCTAATCACTATCCCCTACATGCTGGGGGGTTTCCGATATCGCACGCTCCTCTACGGGGGATTTCAGTGATTTTGAAAAAAAAAACTTACTTCAAACCCTAATATCTGCCAAACCGTAAAGCTAGAGAAAAAAATAAAGGTACATAAGACTCAACAACCCTTCCTCTTTCAAATGAAAGTATCCCCATGTCTACAGGTGGTCCCGTCGATGAGTAAGGATAAATTAAATTTCAAAGGATGGCAGGAAGATGCTTGTGGCTATACACATTTACTGGCGTTGCTCCATGCCCAAAATCGTGATGGCTATACACGTCAACCGGCTCATAGGAGTTAAGATGATATGAAATTTAGACCATTCAGGTAATTTCACTCAGATTTACCAGAACTCAGTACTCTTTTCACATGCTGCTAAGTTTTCCACCCATTTTACCACTGGCATGTGCATTCAACCACACACGGTGACTGAAATAGAACATTAAACTCCAGCATGCAAAGATTAGTGGTAGGTGGTGGCGACCATCATCCACTCACTTGATGTAGTGCTGCCTACTTCTTCCTTAGCCTTTATCATTCTTTTCTGTGCCTGCCCTCCTCTCTTCCTATTTCTCCTATCTTTCCTGTCACTACTTAATGCTTTTCTTTCCGTTACATGTGGCTTTACATTGAATGACAAGCCAAATAGTTTCCTGTAAGCCAAGAATCCATTTTCAACGCTGGGTGGTAACCATATAACAAAACCATACGTGCTCCCTACGTGTCAAGTGGGTTGATGGAGGGTTAGTGCTTCTCCCTGTAAAACAAATAACTCAGAGTCAAATGGCCACCCTGTACGGGATTATGGCATCTGGTAATAGATAGATAGATAGATGTCAAAGATGCTAGTCCTGTGTTCTAGAACAAAGAAAACAGTGAGAGAAACAACTTTTTTTCTGACATTTTTTAAATCCACCATTTGAGACTTGTAAAGTTTATTAGCCTACTTCTGGTCTGGGGTGAGTCACTGGAAAGTTATGGCTTTTTCATCTATATTTTTATGTGTTTGAGAAAGCAAGTTATTTTCCAGAGCTTTCTTATACCTCTCATTGTCTTTTTGAAGCTCTGTAGGCTATGTGTTTTGGTATTTACTGTATATACCATTGGTTAGTTATGTCTCGTACTCTTTCTGGGAGTTGCTTTCATGTGGTTTGTGTGCCTCTTACTGGTTTCTGAAGATACAGGTATTTTATGTTGCACAGAATACTGTTTCTCAGTGGTCTGTTGTGCTTGTGATTCATAAAAATATGCATTCGAATTAACGTTATTTCTCTGCTCTGTCTTTGGTACTCGTGTACCATACATGTGAAGTTCTACTGCATTCTTAAGTCTCTCCGACTCCTATAAATCACTCGCGGGTAGCTAAAATCGTCTAGCTTTGGGTCCTTTACAAAAACAGTTCTCCTTACCATTAGTACTCCAAGTAGGTTCATTGTGACATAGAATTAATGTTTTTAAGCTCTCATGACTCACTCACTATTGACAAAAAGCGACTGGTACTATAGTCGCAAGGCACGACTCAGGTTTTCATTATCGTACCCTGGCAACCTACCATTCAAAAGTGCATCAGATTTTGTATCATATTGTACACGAATCATACTATTATGCACGAATATATTATACACGAATATTATCACATGCATCTCATATTATACATGATATCAGACGCAATTTTGAATGGTAAGTTGCCAGGGCACGATAATAACAACCTCAGAGTCGCGCGCCGCGATTATAGTTACAACACAGTGCTAAAGAAGGCTCGGCCACGACGGGTTAAAAACTACAGTACTGCTCACGTCCACATGTGTGTGTGTGTGTGTGTTTGGGGTGGGGATAAAATTGGAATAAGTGACAAGTGATGAGTGTGTGAAACTTCCTGCGTCTCTGTGAATCTATCTGAGAAACTTTTTATTCGTGTGAGTTTGTGTGAGGTTGTGATAATCTGAGATTTTGTAAGTGCATGAGAATCTGCGTGAATCTGTTAGTGTGTGTGTGTGTGTGTGTGTGTGTGTGTGTGTGTGTGTGTGTGTGTATGTGTGTGTGTGTGTGTGTGTGTGTGTGTGTGTGAGGGTACGCCTGTGTTTGTGTGAGAGTTTATGAGTGTGTGACATTATGTGTGCCTGTGAGACTCTGTGTGAATT